>NC_041391.1:79705053-79769502 GCF_002162155.2 Triticum dicoccoides
CTTCAGTTAGCAGCAGTAGCAAAGGAATCGCTCGATCGGGTTCAGTTAACAGCCATCGATAGACCGCTCGGGTTCAGTAACGCGTAGCATGTAGTGCAATCGCTCGGGTTCAGTTAGAGCCCAACACCTCGCTCGGGTTCAGTTAGAGCCAACGCCTTGCACACACGCGCATACATGTACGAGAGAAATGCACATCGCTCGGCCCCCGACCGCCAACCGTAACCGGGAACTCCCCGAAATTTTCCTCGCCCTCGCTTCTACCATGGTTTTTTTCGTCATGGACGGCCCAAAGAATGTCATGCAGCTGTGTCTCCGGCCCGCCCAGGACGAAAAGCCCATTTTCTGTCATGATTTTTTATCATAGAAGTAGGAGCCCACCACATCTATGATGATACCGGGTTTTGTCACAATTATCGTCATAGAAGTGTCATATGTATGACAGAAAAAAGTTCCGTTCGGCCCAAAATGTCACGGATGTGTCTTTTTTGTAGTGTTAACATATAGCTACGCCATCTCTAACATGTCACCATGCTTAAAAAAGATCGTCCTTTAACATACATCATACAGCTGCTCATATTCAGTACCAATAACTCTAATTCTCTCAATATGCATATGTGTCAATTCACTATACCATCATGCCTGGAGAAAACACCTACCTTTAATATGTACAATGCATGTGATAACCCACAAGTGTAGGGGATCGCAACAGCTTTCGAGGGTAGAGTATTCAAACCAAATTTATTGATTCGACACAAGGGGATCCAAAGAATATTCTTAAGTATTAGCAGTTGAGTTGTCAATTCAACCATACCTGGATAACTTAGTATCTGCAGGAAAGTAGTATGATAGTAATGGTAACAGTGGCAAAAGTAAAGATAATAGTTTTGTAGTAATTGTAACAGTAGCAACGGAAAAGTAAATAAGTGAAGCACAAGATGTGAAAAGCTCGTAGGCATTGGATAAGTGATGGATGATTATGTCGGATGCGATCCCTCATGTAATAGCTATAACCTAGGGTGACACAGAACTAGCTCAAGTTCATCAATGTAATGTAGACATGTATTCCGAATATAGTCATACGTGCTTATGGAAAAGAACTTGCATGCCATCTTTTGTCCTACCCTCCCGTGGCAGCGGGGTCCTAGTGGAAACTAAGGGATATTAAGGCCTCCTTTCAATAGAGAACTGGAACAAAGGATTAGCACATAGTGAATACATGAACTCCTCAAACTACGGTCATCACCGAGAAGTATCCCGACTATTGTCACTTCGGGGTTGTCCGATCATAACACATAATAGGTGACTTGCAAGATAGGATCAAGAACTCACATATATTCATGAAAACATAATAGGTTCAGATCTGAAATCATGGCACTCGGGCCCTAGTTACAAGCATTAAGCATATCAAAGTCATAGAAACATCAATCTCAGAACATAGTGGATACTAGGGATCAAACCCTAACAAAACTAACTTGATTACATGGTAAATCTCATCCAACCCATCACCGTCCAGCAAGCCTATGATGGAATTACTCACGCATGGCGGTAAGCATCATGAAATTGGTGATGGAGGATGGTTGATGATGACGACGGCGATGAATCCCCCTCTCTGGAGCCCCGAACAGACTCCGAATCAGCCCTCCCAAGAGAGATTAGGGCTTGGCGGCGGCTCTGTATCGTAAAATGCGGTGAAACTTTCTCTGTGATTTTTTTCTCCGCGGAATGGAATATATGGAGTTGGAGTTGAGGTTGGTGGAGCATCAGGGGGGCCCACGAGACAGGGGGCGCGCCCAGGGGGAGGGCGCGCCCCCCACCCTCGTGGACAGGGTGTGGGCCCCCTGGCCTTGATTCTTTCGCCAGTATTTTCTATATTTTCCAAAAGTTATCTCTGTGGATTTTCAGATCATTCTGAGAACCTTTGTTTTCTGCACAATAAACAACACCATGGCAGTTCTGCTGAAAACATCATCAGTCCGGGTTAGTTTCATTCAAATCATGCAAGTTAGAGTCCAAAACAAGGGCAAAAGTGTTTGAAAAAGTAGATACGTTGGAGACGTATCAACTCTCCCAAGCCGAAACCTTTGCTTGTCCTCAAGCAATTCAGTTGATAAACTGAAATTGATAAAGAAAAACTTTTACAAACTCTATTTGCTCTTGTTGTTGTAAATATGGAAAGCCAGCATTCAAGTTTTCAGCAAGCATTATGAACTAACCATACCTACAATAACACTTTGGTCTCACAATTACTCATACCAATGGCATAATCAGCTAGCGAGCCATAATAATAAAACTCGAATGACAACACTTTCTCAAAACAATCATAATATGATATAACAAAATGGTATCTCACTAGCATTTCTGAGACCGCAAACCATAAATGCAGAGCACCTTTAAAGATCAAGGACTGACTACACATTGTAATTCATGGTAAAAGAGATCCAGTCAAGTCATACCCAATATAAACCAATAGTAATGAATGCAAATGACAGTGTGCTCTCCAGCGGGTGCTTTTTAGTAAGAAGGTGATGACTCAACATAAAAGTAAATAGATAGGCCCTTCACAAAGGGAAGCAGGGATTTGTAGAGGTGCTAGAGCTCGATTTGAAAATAGAGATGAATAGCATTTTGAGCGACATACTTTCATTGTCAACGCAACAACTATGAGATAGCGATATCTTCCATACTACATGCATTATAGGCGGTTCCCAAACAGAATGGTAAAAGTTTATACTCCCCCACCACCAACAAGCATCAATCCATGGCTTGCTCGAAACAACAAGTCCCTCCAACTAACAACAGCCCTGGGGGAGTTTTGTTTAATTATTTTGATTTGCTTTGATCTTTTTGATCATGGGACTGGGCATCCCGGTTACCGGCCCTTTCTCAAGAATGAGGAGCGGAGTCCACTCCTCTTGAGAATAACCCACCTAGCATGGAAGATACGGACAACCCTAGTTGAAACATGAGCTGCTCGAGCATACAAATTAGAATTTCATTTGAAGGTTTGGAGTTTGGCACATGCAAATTTACTTGGAACGGCAGGTAGATACCGCATATAGGAAGGTATGGTGGACTCATATGGAATAACTTTGGGGTTTAAGGAGTTTGGATGCACAAGTAGTATTCCCGCTTAGTACAGGTGAAGGGTAGCAAAAGACTGGGAAGCGACCAACTGAGAGAACGACAACAGTCACTAACATGCATTAAAATTAATTTACACTAAGTATAAGCATGAGTAGGATATAATCTACCATGAACATAAATATCATGAAGGCTATGTTGATTTGTTTCAACTACATGCGTGAACATGTGCCAAGTCGAGTCACTCAATTCATTCAAAGGAGGATACAATCCCATCATACCACATCACAATCATTTTAATAGTATGTTGGCACACAAGGTAAACCATTATAACTCATAGCTAATCAAGCATGGCACAAGCAACTATAATCTCTAAAGGTCATTGCAAATATGTTTACTTCATAATAAGCTGAATCAGGAATGATGAACTCATCATATTTACAAAAACAAAAGAGGTCGAGTTCATACCAGCTTCTCTCATCTCAATCAGTCCATCATATATCGTCATTATTGCCTTTCACTTGCACAACTGAACGATGTGTATAATAATAATAGTGCACGTGCATTGGACTAAGCTGGAATCTGCAAGCATTCAACTCAAGAGAGAAGACAAGTAATATGGGCTCTAAGTTAAATAAATAATCATACATATGAGATCCACTAAACATTTTCAATATGGTCTTCTACTCCCGACCCCCAAAGGAAAGAAAATAAAATAAAACTATTTACACGGGAAAGCTCCCAACAAGTAAAAAGAAGAACGAGAAATCTTTTTGGGTTTTCATTTTAATTTCTACTACAAGCATGGAAATTAAACTAACAAATTTTTTGGTTTTTCTTAAGGTTTATCAAACACACAAGAAGAAGTCTAGAAAAATAAAATTAAACTAGCATGGATAATACAATGAAAGAGTATGAGCACCGACAGCTAGAATAGTGCGCGAACATGAATGTAAAGTCGGTGAGAAATACGTACTCCCCCAAGCTTAGGCTTTTGGCCTAAGTTGGTCTACTGCCAAGGACCGCGGCTACTCTCCTCGGTGTACTGAGGGGTGTAATCAGGATACCGCTGGCTGGCCATCTCCTCCGGATCCCACTGGTAAGATGATGCATGATAAGGGTCTAGTGAAGGTTCCGGCTCAGGCTTAGGCTCTGGAGTGGATGCTTGGCCTCGATGAGTGTACACCGCTTCTGGCGTGACAAGATAATCAACTGCAGTCAAATCAAACAACAGAGGTGCAGGCAGAATAATAGTCTCATTGTGTTTCTTATTAAATCCCAAGTTATACAGGAGCATCTTTTCATCATTATGAACAATAAACTCATGTGCTACCATGCTCCTGTAATCTAAAATGTAAGGAGGCAATATTGTCTCCTCTTTCTCATGGTGCCTAATAGGTATCTCAAAATGTTTAGCAAGACGTGCAGCATAGATACCTCCAAAGATGGGGCCTTTTATACGATTCAGGCTTAGCCGTTTAACAATGACGGCACCCATACTAAAACTATTATCACCAAACAAGGCATGGAGAAGAATAATAATATCAGGAACATTGAAGTTTCCACTATTTGCACGACCAATTAAGCATCGACTAGCAAATAAGGCAAAGTAGTGTAAAACAGGAAAGTGTATGCTAGAGATTCTCGCATGGGAACCCTTCTTTGGATCCCCTACAGTAATGGTGTTAACAAAGCCATCCAAATCCTTACGATGTGGTTCATCTAATTTACCCTCAAAGGGTATTTTGCATACTGTGCAAAAATTACGTAAAGACATTTCCTTGAATTCATCATATAAATGAAATGATACTGAAGGCGGTGACTTCTTAGGATAATAATAAAAGTTTTGCATGAAAGTATTGGTGAGTAAGCGATACTGTTTGATCCGGTCGTGGAGGAAATCGGTGAGGCCTGCATTCTCGATCAAAGAATAAAAGTCTTCGTAAATTCCGGCTTCTCTCAAGAAATCGTCACAGGGCCATTCACACGACCGTACTTCCGCTATGCGAGGAAGATTATACTTGGCCTTTTCCTTCTCTTTAGCTTGTTTTTCCTGGGAGCCTTGGCTAGAAGAGCCCCTCAAAAATCTCCTTAACATTTTCTGAAAATTTCTGAAATTTTAGTAACTTCAAAATAAAAGTGAATAAAACTAAACAAGATTGGTAGCAACTACTCCTATAAGTGCCTAGAGCCTATATCATGCATTAGAATTACTTGGGACCTCATAAATTTGACATGCAAGCTCAAGAACAGGGTCACCTATGCAGCAAAAATTTACAATGAATAAAGCACTAGAACAAAAATTAATTGGACCAATGGAGGAGTCACATACCAAGCAACAATCTCCCAAAGTAGTTTTGTGAATGGAGCTTTGAGCAAGGAGATCGAAAATCGCAGCAAAATGAGCTAGAACTCGTGCTTGAGCTGGATGGTGATTTTTTTGGGAAGAAGGTGGAGTGTGTGGGTGCAGGAATAAGTGGAGGGGGGCCACCATGGGCCCACGAGATAGGGGGGCGTGCCTAGGGGGTGTGGGCGCGCCCTCCACCCTCGTGGCCAGGTGCTTGCCCCCCTGGAGTGTTTTTAGTGCCTAAAATCCTCAAATATTACATAAAAATCATACTAAATTTGCAGGGCATTTGGAGCACTTTTATTTTCGGGATATTTTTTGTTGCACGGATAATTCAGAAAACAAACAGATAATAATATTTTTTCTTTATTTATTCTAAATAACAGAAAGTAAAAAGAGGGTACAGAAGGTTGTGCCTTCTAGTTTCATCCATCTCATGATCATCAAAATGAATCCACTAACAAGGTTGATCAAGTCTTGTTAACAAACTCATTCCGAATAACACGGAACCGGAGAAATTTCGAAAAACACAAAGTTACCTCAACGGGGATATGAACATTCCCAACGATAAGAATATCATATTTTTCTTGACAGTAGGAAGAGGAAATTCAAAACCTCCAATAATAATAGTTGGACTTTTTCCAATAGAGTTGATGCTATGAACTTGAGGTTGTTTCCTCGGAAAGTGTACCGTATGCTCATTACCATTAACATGAAAAGTGACATTGCCTTTGTTGCAATCAATAACAGCCCCTGCAGTATTCAAAAAGGGTCTACCAAGGATAATCGACATACTATCGTCCTCGGGAATATCAATAATAACGAAGTCCATTAAGATAGTGACATTTGCAACCACAACAGGCACATCCTCACAAATACCGACAGGTATAGCAGTTGATTTATCAGCCATTTGCAAAGATATTTCAGTAGGTGTCAACTTATTCAATTCAAGTCTATGATATAAAGAGAGAGGCATAACACTAACACCAGCTCCAAGATCACATAAAGCAGTTTTAACATAATTTCTTTTAATGGTGCATGGTATGGTTGGTACCCCTGGATCTCAAAGTTTCTTTGGTATTCCACCCTTTAAATTATAATTAGCAAGCATGGTGGAAATTTCAGCTTCCGGTATCTTTCTTTTATTTGTAATGATATCCTTCATATACTTAGCATATGGATTTACTTTAAGCATATCAGTCAAGCGCATACATAAGAAGATAGGTCTAATCATTTCAGCAAAGCGATCAAAATTTTCATCATCCTTTGTCTTGGATGGTTTAGGAGGAAAGGGAATGGGTTTCTGAACCCATGGTTCTCTTTATCTACCGTGCTTCCTAGCAACAAAGAGTCTCTTATCATAATGTTGATTATTTGATTATGGGTTATCAAGATCAACAGCAGGTTCAACCTCTACTTCATTGTTATTGCTAGGTTGAGCATCAACATGAACATTATCATTTACATTGTCACTAGGTTCATGTTCATCACCTGATTGTGTTTCAGCATCAGAAATAGAAATATCATTGGGGTTCTCAGGTGTGTCTACAACAGGTTCACTAGAAGCATGCAAAGTCCTATCGTTTCTCTTTTTCTTCTTTTTAGAAGAACTAGGTGCCTCTAAATTTCAAGGTATAAGTGTTCTCCCTAAGTATGCACCGTTGCTACAGTTCGTCGTGCCGAGACACCACGTGATGATCGGGTGTGATAAGCTCTACGTTCACATACAATGGGTGCAAGCCAGTTTTGCACATGCGGAATACTCGGGTTAAACTTGATGAGCCTAGCATATGTAGATATGGCCTCGGAACACTAAGACCGAAAGGTCGAACGTGAATCATATAGTAGATATGATCAACATAGTGATGTTCACCATTGAAAACTACTCCATCTCACGTGATGATCGGACATGGTTTAGTTGATATGGATCACGTGATCATTTAGATGACTAGAGGGATGTCTATCCAAGTGGGAGTTCTTAAGTAATATGATTAATTGAACTTTAATTTATCATGAACTTAGCCCTGGTAGTATTTTGTAAATTATGTTGTAGATCAATAGTTTGCGTTGTAGCTTCCCTATGTTTTTATGCGTTCCTAGAGAAAGCTAAGTTGAAAGATGATGGTAGCTGTCAGTGTCAAAACCGGCGGATCTCGGGTAGGGGGTCCCGAACTGTGCGTCTAGGCGGATGGTAACAGGAGACAAGGGGCACGATGTTTTTACCCAGGTTCGGGCCCTCTCGGTGGAGGTAAAACCCTACTCCTGCTTGATTAATATTGATGATATGGGTAGTACAAGAGTTGATCTACCACGAGATCAGAGAAGCTAAACCCTAGAATCTAGCCTAAAGTATGATTGTTGTTCGTCCTACGGACTAAAACTCTCCGGTTTATATAGACACCGGAGAGGGCTAGGGTTACACAGAGTCGGTTACAATGGGAGGAGATCTTCATATCGTATCGCCAAGCTTGCCTTTCACGCCAAGGAAATCCCCTATCCGGACACGGGACGAAGTCTTCAATCTTGTATCTTCGTAGTCCGGGAGTCCGGCCAAAGGTCATAGTCCGGCCATCCGGACACCCCCTAATCCATGACTCCCTTAGTAGCCCCTGAACCTGGCTTCAATGACGATGAGTCCAGCGCGCAAATTGTCTTCGGTGTTGCAAGGCGGGTTCCTCCTCCGAATACTTCATAGAAGATGTTAAACACAAGGATAGTGTCCGGCTCTGCAAAAATAAGTTCCACATACCACTATAGAGAGAATAGTATCTGCACAAATCTAATCTGCTGATGTATTCCGCAACGTGACATCACGCCACAGTCAAGCCTTTATTTGAATCGTTTTACTGTTCCACCTCAGCGCGTTTAGTGAGGCGGTTTCCTTGGCATGTCTTGTCGAAGCAGAGATCGTGTCCCCTTATTCCGGGATTCTCATCAATACGGGCGTGGGTAACCCAACCGTGCCTTTTGGTATGACTCTCTAGTTGAAAGCGAGTCCCAAATGGTTATGGGGAGGGCTCTTGGTATTCAACTCCTTTATAAAGGGACCAAGGCTCGACTCCCTTCTCTTTCAATCCAATCGAATCCGCCCCTTGCCTCAAGTTCCAATACTCAAAGCTTCTAGTTTTAGGCGCTTCGGACTTTCGATGATGTCCGGTTCCGACCTTCAAGGCCGGTGGGTGCCTTCCTCCGTTACGGAAGAAGACGTGCGAAAGCTGAGAGATGCCAGGTATCTAACCGGCGAAATCTCGCATAGGCTGCCTGCTCAAGGGTAGGACATTCCTTCTCCCCAGCCCGGTGAGAGCGTGGTGTTCATATGTCACTTCCTTCGGGGGCTAGGCTTCCCGATTGATCCCTTTGTGAGATGGCTGATGTTCTATTACGGGCTGGAATTCCACGAGCTAGCCCCGGAGTCCATCCTCCAAATTTCATCATTCATTGTTGTGTGCGAAGCCTTCCTCCATATCACCCGTCACTTCGGATTGTGGCTCAGAACCTTCAAGGTGGAGCCGAAGATGATCGAGGGGCAGCACGCTGAGTGCGCAGGAGCTATCATAAGCAAGATAGACGGTGTTCCATGGCCCGAGGGCACTTTCCAAGAAGAGTTCGGCTTATGGCAACGGGACTGGTTTTACATCACAGCCCCCAGGGGCACCACATGGGTGGCGCCGCCTGCTTTTCGCTCGGGTCCCCCACCACGGCGAGTGTCATGGGTCAATGAAGGGCTTATCTGGGGGCCGTCCAAAGACGTGCCCCTTCTGCAGGACTGCATTCGAGATCTCCTAGAAAGAGATATTAACTTGACCGTGGTGGCGCAAGTTATACTGATTCGTCGCACGCTGCCCTGCAAACGTCGCCCTCTTCGCCTGTGGGAATTTAATCCGGAGGGACCACGAGTCCTCCAACACTTTATGGGCGCGACGCCCGTGGAGATGTACAAATTGTTCTTCGGACCACAAGCAAGGTGTCCGGACTTGTCCGAGGACGCAGGCCTGAGCTGCAATCGCCAGGATGCTAAGATAAGTAGCCCCGTGTTTGGACACACCGTCCGGATTTTCATTATAAAGTTGCCCTTTAACAGAGCTATCCTTTGAACGGGAGTGGATAGCGAAGGCAAAGCTTATCAGGTGTCCAGCCCCCTGCCCAAGACCGCGCCGGATCCGGTGTTAACCAGGATGCTGGAGATTACGCTTTCGGCAGAGGGCGAAGAGGGGAACCAAGGAGCTACCGCCTCCACGAAGGAGACTCTCAGGAAGGAAGGAATCGAGAATCCCCCCAACCTGGGAAACAAAAGGAGTGCCTCTGAAGACCCGGAGGGGATAACCTCGAAACGGGGGAAGAAATCTTTGTCAGAGAATCCGGCGCCGGAGACTACCCTGGCCGCATTGCGCCCTCAAGGGGATCAGTTTTCCTCCGAGCCATAAGTAAAGAGAGGGATCCAAAAATTAGTGGTATCCTTGTTTTATTTCTGAGGAAGATAACCAAAATATCACCTTGCAGTTCGGACCTCAACCCTTCTCAGCAGAGCTCGTCTTCAGGGGATCTTCGTCCGGAAATGATGGAGAGCGAAACGCCTCCCCTAGCTGCACCCACTTACGAGGCAAGCGACCCCGAGGTGTCGTCCCGGCGGGTTTCTCCAAGTCCGGATCCTGGAAAAGGTCGTCGGGCTAGTCCGGTGCCCTTTGGTGCGCGGTCGGGGAGGCTGAAGGATCTGCTCGGGCGAGCGTCCGTCTCAGAAGAACACCGTATGTTGATGAACATGGTGATAGGAAGGATTTCATCCACGGAAAGCGGGTTGTACGAGGCCGCCAGGAGTTTACTGACAGGCTTTGAGGTATGCGAAAAGGTGTACCTTTTGGTAGAGCCGCATAAAATGCGCCCTGTATAAATAGTAGCCCCTGAGACTCTGTGTGTCGTCAAGAATGATGACGCACAGAGGATCAAAACCCCAGGTATAAAATGTCACCTTTTTATGAAGGTGGCGAGGCGTTCGGTGGCTAGCCGGACTAATGAACCTGCCGAGCTAAAGCGGCAACTTTACGTGGCGGATGCCGACATCGCGCTTGTAAATAAGCGGCTAGACGAGGCACAAGGTATGCTCCACAGATATCTGATAAGAGGATTTCAATGCTCGTGCCTTAAAATATGTGTGCTTATTGCAGATGGTGCTGCTGCCGTGGAGAACCTGCAGGTGGAACTTGCCCGAGCCAAGGAGCAAGCGAGGAAAACTGATGTGGCTGTCGTTAAGGCGGCTGAAGAGCTGAAAGCCGAACAGGCTGCTCACTGCCAGAGTAAGAAGGTAATAGCCGAGATGGCCATAAAATTGAAGGATGATGCTGACCGCTGTAAACTTCTTGAACAAGAAGAAAGGACGGCGCAGGAGGACCTTGAGAAGATCACTGCCGAGGCCAAGGATGCTCGCTCTGCAATGAGAGCTATGAAGGAGAAGCCGCGTCAGGCCGGAGATATCACGGCTGGAAAGCCCTATATGTTGCGGATGAAGTTCGGGGATCCTAGGTATGCTCCGTTAGACCGGCAGTGGAGTGCGGAAAACACTTATCTGGATGTGGCAGCAAGTGTGGCAGACGCAACCGAACACTTCCGAGGTCGAGGCGACCATAAATTGGAAGAACTTATTTGGTCGCAGTTCCATAATCCAGAACACCCACTTTCGGTATCCGACCGTTTGGCCGCCTTTGCGGAGCTGAATAGGTTATCCGGACTCGCCATGAAGTATGTTGCGAGTTGTTTGTGGCTGGGGGAGCCAGAGCCGAACAGTTATTTTGGATTGGTGCAGCAGTTCCTTGGTTCTGTGCCCATGTTGATGCGATGAAGAGGTCGGCGTGCATAGAGGGTGCACAAGTGGCTCTTGCCCGTGTCAAAACATACTGGGTGGATATGAAGGCCAGTATTGTTGCATCCCGAGATTCGGACGAAAGCCGAGTACCTGCCAAGCACTTCTTTGAGGAAGTTCTTCCGGGCGCTCGTTTAATAGAAGCGCAGTGCTCGAAGGATGTAGTGTTCGAATAGCATGTGCTATTGTAAAAGGAATATTTTGATAGAATATAAAAGCTTTTTATAGTTGTGCTTGCAAGAATTATAATACCTCATGTGCGGCCGTTTAATGTATATGTGTATATTGTTGGGGAACGTAGCAGAAATTCAAAATTTTCCTATGTGTCACCAAGATCTATCTATGGAGAAACCAGCAACGAGGGGAAGGAGAGTGCATCTACATACCCTTGTAGATTGCTAAGCGGAAGCATTCAAGAGAACGGGGTTGAAGGAGTCGTACTCGTCGTGATCCAAATCACCGGAGATCCTAGTGCCGAACGGACGGCACCTCCGCGTTCAACACACGTACAGCCCGGTGACGTCTCCCATGCCTTGATCCAGCAAGGAGAGAGGGAGAGGTTGAGGAAGACTCCATCCAGCAGCAGCACAACGGCGTGGTGGTGGTGGAGGAGCGTGGCAATCCTGCAGGGCTTCGCCAAGCACCTGCGGGAGAGGAGGAGGTGTCACGGGAGGGAGGGAGGCGCCAGGGACTCAGGTGCGGCTGCCCTCCCTCCCCTCCACTATATATAGGGGCAAGGGAGAGGGGGGGCGCAGCCTTGGCCCTTCCTCCAAGGAAGGGTGCGGCCAGGGAGGAGTCCATCCTCCCTAAGGCACCTAGGAGGTGCCTTCCCCCTTTAGGACTCTCCCTTTCCCTTATCTCTTGGTGCATGGGCCTCTTGGGGGGCGCACCAGCCCACCTGGGGCTGGTCCCCTCCCACACTTGGCCCATGCAGCCCTCCGAGGATGGTGGCCCCACTTGGTGGACCCCCGGGACCCTCCCGATGGTCCCGGTACATTACCAATAAAACCCGAAACTTTTCCGGTGACCAAAACAGGACTTCCCATATATAATTCTTTACCTCCGGACCATTTCGGAACTCCTCGTGACGTCCGGGATATCATCCGAGACTCCGAACAACATTCGGTAACCACATACAAACTTCCTTTATAACCCTAGCGTCATCGAACCTTAAGTGTGTAGAACCTACGGGTTCAGGAATCATGCAGACATGACCGAGACGTTCTCCGGTCAATAACCAACAGCGGGATCTGGATACCCATGTTGGCTCCCACATGTTCCATGATGATCTCATCGGATGAACCACGATGTCAAGGATTCAATCAATCCCGTATACAATTCCCTTTGTCTAGCGGTATTGTACTTGCCCGAGATTCGATCGTCGGTATCCCGATACCTTGTTCAATCTCGTTATCGGCAAGTCTCTTTACTCGTTCCGTAACACATCATCCCGTGATCAACCCCTTGGTCACATTGTGCACATTATGATGATGTCCTACCGAGTGGGCCCAGAGATACCTCTCCATTTACACGGAGTGACAAATCCCTGTCTCGATTCATGCCAACCCAACAGACACTTTCGGAGATACCTGTAGTGCACCTTTATAGCCACCCAGTTACGTTGTGACGTTTGGTACACCCAAAGCACTCCTATGGTATCCGGGAGTTGCACAATCTCATGGTCTAAGGAAATGATACTTGACATTAGAAAAGCTTTAGCATACGAACTACACGATCTTTGTGCTAGGCTTAGGATTGGGTCTTGTCCATCACATCATTCTACTAATGATGTGATCCCGTTATCAACGACATCCAATGTCCATGGTCAGGAAACCGTAACCATCTATTGATCAACGAGCTAGTCAACTACAGGCTTACTAGGGACATGGTGTTGTCTATGTATCCCCACATGTATCTGAGTTTCCTTTCAATACAATTATAGCATGGATAATAAACGATTATCATGAACAAGGAAATATAATAATAATAATAATAATAATAACTAATTTATTATTGCCTCTAGGGCATATTTCCAACAGTCTCCCACTTGCACTAGAGTCAATAATCTAGTTCACGTCGCTATGTGATTAACACTCACAGGTCACATCGTCATGTGACCAACATCCAAAGAGTTTACTAGTGTCGCTAAACTAGTTCACATCATCATGTGATTAAGACTCAATGAGTTCTGGGCTTTGATCATGTTTTGCTTGTGAGAGAGGTTTTAGTCAACGGGTCTGCAACATTCAGATCCGTATGTACTTCACAATTCTCTATGTCATATTGTAAATGCTGCTTCCACGCTCCACTTCGAGCTATTCCAAATGGTTGCTCCACTATATGTATCCGGTTTGCTAATCAGAGTCATTCGGATAGGTGTTAAAGCTTGCATCAACGTAACCCTTTACGCCGAACTCTTTATCACCTCTATAATCGAGAAACATGTCCTTATTTACTCCAAGGACAATTTTTGACCGCTGTCCAATGATCCCCATTTTCGGATCATTCTTGTACCCCTTTACTGACTCATGGCAAGGCACACTTCAGTGCGGTACACAGCATAGCATACTATAGACCCTATGTCTGAAGCATAGGGGACGACCTTCGTCCTTTGTCTCTCTTCTACCATGGTCGAGCTTTAACTCTTAACTTCATACCTTACAACTCAGGCAAGAACTCCTTCTTTGACTGATCCATCTTGAACACCTTCAAGATCATGTCAAGGTATGTGCTCATTTGAAAGTACTATTAAGCATTTTTTTGATCTATCCTCATAGATCTTGATGCTCAATGTTCAAGTAGCTTAATCCAGGTCTTCCATTGAAAAACACTTTTCAAATAACCCTATATGCTTTCCAGAAATTCTACATCATTTTCGATCAACAATATGTCAACAACATATACTCATCAGAAATGCTATAGTGCTTCCACTCACTTCTTTGGAAATACAAGTTTCTCATAAACTTTTGTATAAACCCAAAATCTTTGATTATCTCATCAAAGCGTACATTCCAACTCCGAGATGCTTACTCCAGTCCTTAGAAGGATTGCTGGAGTTTTGCATATTTGTTAGCGTTCTTCAGGATTGTCAAAACCTTCTGGTTGTATCACATACAACCTTTCCTCAAGAAAACGGTCGAGGAAACAATGGTTATTTGACATTCTATCTGCAAGATTTCATAAATAATGCAGCAACTGCTAATCCAATTCCAACAGACTTTTAGTATCGCTACGAGTGAGAAAGCCTCACCGTAGTCAACTCCTTGAACTTGTCGAAAAACATCTTAACGACAAGTCGAGCTTTCTTAATGGTGATTCTTACCATCATTGTCTGTCTTCCTTTTAAAATCCATTTGTACCCAATGGCCTTACGACCATCAAGTATTTCTTCCAAAGTCATGGATCCTTTCTCGGATTTTATGGCCTCGATCCATTCGTCGGAATCCGGGCCCACCATCGCTTCTCCATAGCTCATAGGTTCATTGTTATCTAGCAACATGACCTCTAAGACAGGATTGCGTACCACTCTAAAGTAGTACGCATCCTTGTCACCCTACGAGGTACGGTAGTGACTTGATCCGAAACTTCATGATCACTATCATAAGCTTCTACTTCAATTGGTGTAGGCGCCACGGGAACAACTTCCTGCGCCCTGCTACACACTAGTTGAAGTGACGGTTCAATAACCTCATCAAGTCTCCACCATCCTCCCACTCAATTCTTTCGAGAGAAACTTTTCCTCAAGAAAGGACCCATTTCTAGAAACAATTACTTTTGCTTCCGGATCTGAGATAGGAGGTATACCCAACCATTTTGGGTATCCTATGAAGATGTATTTATCCGTTTTGGGTTCGAGCTTATCACGATGAAACTTTTCCACATAAGCGTCGCATGCCCAAACTTTTAAGAAACGACAACTTAGGTTTCTCCAAACCATAGTTCAAACGATGTCGTCTCAACAGAATTACGTGGTGCCCTATTAAAGTGAGTGCGGTTGTCTCTAATGCCTAACCCATGAACGATAGTGGTAATTCGATAAGAGACACCATGGTACGCACCATATCCAATAGGATGCAACTATGATGTTCGGACACACCATCACACTATGGTGTTCCAGGCGGTATTAATTGTGAAACAATTTCCACAGTGTCTTAATTGCGTGCCAAAGCTCATAACTCAGATACTCATCCCTATGATCATATCATAGACCTTTTATCCTCTTGTCATGAACATCTTCAACTTCACTTTGAAATTACTTGAACCTTTCAATAATTCAGACTTGTCTTTCATCAAGTAAATGTACTCAACATCTACTCAAATCATCTGTGAAGTAAGAACATAACGATATTCACTGCATGCCTCAGCACTCATTGGACTGCACACATCAAAATGTGTTACTTCCAACAAGTTGCTATCTTGTTCCATCTTACTAAAAACGAGGCTTTTCAGTCATCTTTCCTATGTGGTATGATTTGCATATCTCAAGTGATTCAAAATCAAGTGAGTCCAAACGATCCATCTGCATGGAGTTTCTTCATGCGTATACACCAATAGACATGGTTTGCATGTCTCAAACTTTTCAAAAACGAGTGAGTCCGAAGATCCATCAACATGGAGCTTCATCATGCGTTTTACACCAATATGACTTACATGGCAGTGCCACAAGTAAGTGGTACTATCATTACTATCTTATATCCTTTTTGGCATGAAAATGTGTATTACTACGATCGAGATTCAATAAACCATTCCTTTTAGGTGCTAGACCATCGAAGGTATTATTCAAATAAACAGAGTAACCATTATTCTCCTTAAATGAATAACCGTATTGTGACAGACATAATCCAATCATGTCTATGCTCAACGCAAACACCAAATAACAATTATTTAGGTTTAACACCAATCTCGATGGTAGAGGGAGCGTGCGATGCTTGATAACATCAACCTTGGAAACACTTCCAACACGTATCGTCAGCTCACCTTTAGCTAGTCTCCGTTTATTCCATAGCTTTTATTTCGAGTTACTAACACTTAGCAACCAAACCAGTATCTAATACCCTGGTGCTACTAGGAGTACTAGTAAAGTACACATTAACATAATGTATATCCAATATACTTCTATCGACCTTGCCAGCCTTCTTATCTACCAAGTATCTAGGGTAATTCTGCTCCAGTGGTTGTTCCCCTTATTACAGAAGCACTTAGTCTCGGGTTTGGGTTCAACCTTGGGTTTCTTCACTGGAGCAGCAACTGATTTTCCGTTTCATGAAGTGTCCCTTCTTGCCCTTGCCCTTCTTGAAACTAGTGGTTTCACCAACCATCAACAATTGATGCTCCTTCTTGATTTCTACTTTCGCGGTGTCAAACATCGTGAATACCTCAAGGATCATCATATCTATCCCTGATATGTTATAGTTCATCACGAAGCTCTAGCAGCTTGGTGGCAATGACTTTGGAGAAACATCACTATCTCATCTGGAAGATCAACTCCCACTCGATTCAAGTGATTGTTGCACTCAGACAATCTGAGCACAAGCTCAACGATTGAGCTTTTCTCCCTTAGTTTGCAGGCTAAGAAAATCGTCGGAGGTCTTATACCTCTTGACGTGGGCACGAGCCTGAAATCCCAATTTCAGCCCTCGAAACATCTCATATGTTCCGCGACGTTTCGAAAAACGTCTTTGGTGCCTCAACTCTAAACTGTTTAACTGAACTATCATGTAGTTATCAAAACGTGTATGTCCGATGTTCGCAACATCCACAGACGATGATTGGGGTTCAGCACACTAAGCGGTGCATTAAGGACATATCTAAACATAATCGCTACTATCAACTTTCAACTATATTTTCTCTAGGAACATATCTAAACAGTGGAACTCAAGCGCGAGCTTACGACATAATTTGCAAAGATCTTTTGACTATGTTCAGGATAATTAAGTTCATCTCATGAACTCCCACTCAGATAGACATCCCTCTAGTCATCTAAGTGATTACATGATCCGAGTCAACTAGGCCGTGTCCGATCATCACGTGAGACGGACTAGTCATCATCGGTGAACACCTTCATGTTGATCGTATCCTCCATATGACTCATGCTCGACCTTTCGGTCTCTTGTGTTCCGAGGCCATGTCTGTACATGCTAGGCTCGTCAAGTTAACCTAAGTGTTTCGCGTGTGTAAATCTGGATTACACCCGTTGTATGTGAACGTAAGAATCTATCACACCCGATCATCACGTGGTGCTTCGAAACGACGAACTTTCACAACGGTGCACAGTTAGGGGGAACACTTTCTTGAAATTTTAATGAGGGATCATCTTATTTACTACCGTCGTTCTGAGCAAATAAGATGCATAAACATGATAAACATCACATGCAATCAAAATAGTGACATGATATGGCCAATATCATTTTTGCTCCTTTTGATCTCCATCTTCGGGGCTCCATGATCATCATCGTCACCGGCATGACACCATGATCACCATCATCATGATCTCCATCATCGTGTCTTCATGAAGTTGTCTCGCCAACTATTACTTCTACTACTATGGCTACCGGTTAGCAATAAAGTAAAGTAATTACATGGCGTTGTTCAATGACACGCAGGTCATACAATAAATTAAGACAACTCCTATGGCTCCTGCCGGTTGTCATACTCATCGACATGCAAGTCGTGATTCCTATTACAAGAACATGATCAATCTCATACATCACATATCATTCATCACATTCTTCTTGGCCATATCACATCACATAGCATACCCTGCAAAAACAAGTTAGACGTCCTCTAATTGTTGTTTGCATGTTTTACGTGGCTGCTATGGGTTTCTAGAAAGAACGTTTCTTACCTACGCAAAACCACAACGTGATATGCCAATTGCTATTTACCCTTCATAAGGACCCTTTTCATCGAATCTGTTCTGACTAAAGTGGGAGAGACTGGCACCCGCTAGCCACCTTATGCACCAAGTGCATGTCAGTCGGTGGAACCTGTCTCACGTAAGAGTACGTGTAAGGTCGGTCCGGGCCGCTTCATCCCACAATACAGTCGAAACAAGATTGGACTAGTAACGGTAAGCATATTGAACAAAATCAACGCCCACAACTACTTTGTGTTCTACTCGTGCAAAGAATCTACGCAATAGCCCTAGCTCATGATGCCACTATTGGGGAACGTAGCAGAAATTCAAAATTTTCCTACGTGTCACCAAGATCTATCTATGGAGAAACCAGCAACGAGGGGAAGGAGAGTGCATCTACATACCCTTGTAGATCGCTAAGCGCAAGCGTTCAAGAGAACGGGGTTGAAGGAGTCGTACTCATCGTGATCCAAATCACTGGAGATCCTAGTGCCGAACGGACGGCACCTCCGTGTTCAACACACGTACAGCCCGGTGACGTCTCCCATGCCTTGATCCAGCAAGGAGAGAGGGAGAGGTTGAGGAAGACTCCATCCAGCAGCAGCACAACAGCGTGGTGGTGGTGGAGGAGTGTGGCAATCCTGCAGGGCTTCGCCAAGCACCTGCGGGAGAGGAGGAGGTGTCACGGGAGGGAGGCGCCAGGGACTCAGGTGCAGCTGCCCTCCCTCCCCTCCACTATATATAGGGGCAAGGGAGAGGGGGCGCAGCCTTGGCCCTTCCTCCAAGGAAGGGTGCGGCCAGGGAGGAGTCCATCCTCCCTAAGGCACCTAGGAGGTGCCTTCCCCCTTTAGGACTCTCCCTTTCCCTTATCTCTTGGCGCATGGGCCTCTTGGGGGGCGCACCAGCCCACCTGGGGCTGGTCCCCTCCCACACTTGGCCCATGCAGCCCTCCGAGGATGGTGGCCCCACTTGGTGGACCCCCGGGACCCTCCCGGTGGTCCCGGTACATTACCGATAAAACCCGAAACTTTTCCGGTGACCAAAACAGGACTTCCCGTATATAATTCTTTGCCTCCGGACCATTCCGGAACTCCTCGTGATGTCCGGGATCTCATCCGGGACTCCGAACAACATTCGGTAACCACATACAAACTTCCTTTATAACCCTAGCGTCATCGAACCTTAAGTGTGTAGACCCTACGGGTTCGGGAATCATGCAGACATGACCGAGACGTTCTCCGGTCAATAACCAATAGCGGGATCTGGATACCCATGTTGGCTCCCACATGTTCCACGATGATCTCATCGGATGAACCACGATGTCAAGGATTCAATCAATCCCGTATACAATTCCCTTTGTCTAGCGGTATTGTACTTGCCCGAGATTTGATCATCGGTATCCCGATACCTTATTCAATCTCGTTATGGGCAAGTCCCTTTACTTGTTCCGTAACACATCATCCCGTGATCAACTCCTTGGTCACATTGTGCACATTATGATGATGTCCTACCGAGTGGGCCCAGAGATACCTCCCCGTTTACACGGAGTGACAAATCCCAGTCTCGATTTGTGCCAACCCAACAAACACTTTCGGAGATACCTGTAGTGCACCTTTATAGCCACCCAGTTACGTTGTGACGTTTGGTACACCCAAAGCATTCCTACGGTATTCGGGAGTTGCACAATCTCATGGTCTAAGGAAATGATACTTGACATTAGAAAAGCTTTAGCATACGAACTACACGATCTTTGTGCTAGGCTTAGGATTGGGTCTTGTCCATCACATCATTCTGCTAATGATGTGATCCTGTTATCAACGACATCCAATGTCCATGGTCAGGAAACCGTAACCATCTATTGATCAACGAGCTAGTCAACTAGAGGCTTACTAGGGACATGGTGTTGTCTATGTATCCACACATGTATCTGAGTTTCCTTTCAATACAATTATAGCATGGATAATAAACTATTATCATGAACAAGGAAATATAATAATAATAATAACTAATTTATTATTGCCTCTAGGGCATATTTCCAACATATATAACCTGAAAGATGGCAGTCGTTGGCTTCAGCCCCCACGCATATAATGCGGGGGTGTTCGGAAAAAGGCGATTTTTCACACTTAATCCAACGTCTTGGTCCTACAAAGGAGGTGATAGCGCGGCGAACTAGGCAACCGGACTATAATGCTTTATCACTTTCACTTAGCCATAGGAGTTTGACAGTGGGGCTACTTAATAGCCCCTAGGGGCACCGCGCTCGCCCGAATTCGGGGCGCGTGTGTGCCTGACCGGGAAGCGGCCCTTTGTTAATGCGGAGGAATCCAAAAGATTCCAAGAGTCATCGAGTGGTTGACCAGTCTCTCGCTATATCATGACAGTCAGTGTTCGGCTTTCTCTACTGAGGTGCTCGCCTGGCCGAACCGGGGCACAATCGCAGTAGTTCTCCTGGTGCCGCCTTAGCCGATAGAGCGAAACATAAGGCAGCAAACACAGGAGCCGGGCAAACCCAACATTTGACCAAAGACATGATTCGGAGCTGATGCATATAAGGCCAAACTCGCGACGCCGAGCACTCCCTAAGGTATTCGGTCTTTATGAAGACGGGCCGAAATAGATCCCTTGGTAAAAAAGCCCCTGGTGTCCAGGTCCGCGCAAAATTCTAGCGTGGCCACATGCCAAGACGCCAGCCTCCTCCTCGGTTATAGCGAAAACCGGGGGATGTTTTCAACAAGAGACAGTAAAAAAGGTATACGCAGGGTCTTAATCTGAAAAGAATCCTTGAAACGGGTCCCTACTGCATGTCTGCGCCTGTGTCTCCGTTGTGTCGTATCCTGGACGGGCGTAGCATGGTGTTCGTCTGCGAGAAAGAGGAACTTTAGTAAAGAAAATATAAACGTGCGAGAAATCTATATTAGAATAAACAAAATATAGTTGGAGCAAGAAGTGAGCTGTATTGTCTCCTGGCGTGAATACGCGGAGTCCCTTGTACAGGGTTATGCGGCTATTAAGCCCATGTATGTTGACGCCAGACTCGTTGAGTCGTCTCCGGGATAGTAGGGCTGAATTAGTGTGCGACTGTCCAGGCGGCCGCACCATTACCCATACTTTGGGGGTCAATTGATATTCCCCTGTAATGAGATGATGCCTCGTGGGCCGGGCATTTTAAGTGTAAGGGATGCATAATGCGGTATTGCGTTAAAGCGGGCAAAAGCTTCACGTCCCAGTAGCGCTTGATAGTGACTCCCGAATGGGGCGATGTGGAAGGTTAGCTTTTCGCTTCGGAAGTTGTCGGGTGAGCCGAACGTGACTTCTAACGAAAGGGAACCCATGCTCTGGGTATCTGGGCCCGGAGTGACTCCTTGAAAGGAAGTGTTGCCATGGCGAATTATAGCTGGGTTTACCCCTAGTTTGCGGATTGTGTCCTGATACAACAGGTTTAAGTCACTGCCGCCGTCCATAAGGACTCTTGTAAATTGTAGTCCGTCAATAACCGGATTTAAGACCAAGGCAGTCCAGCCTGCGTTCCGGGCCCCTCTTGAGTAATCCTGATAATCAAAGGTGATTGGTTGTAACAACCAGCGGTGGTGCTCCTTTGGGGCTGGCCGTGTGGCGCGTGTCTTCATGGGCGCCGTTCTGTTTTTCCCTTTTGTCATCTGAAGTGAATTTACTGTTTTGACTTCTTGTGGGAACTTCTTTTGTTCTCCGGTGTTCTGCTTGTGGGGTGCGTCGTCATCCTCACTAGGTGTGTCGAGCCCCTTGTGTTCGGCGTTGAGTTTACCGGACTGTTTGAAGACCCAACAATCTCTGTGGGTATGGTTTGCAGGTCTCCCAGGGGTACTGTGGATTTGACATATTTTGTCCAGGATTTTGTTGAGGTTAGACAGCTCGTCCCTGTCATCTTTGGGTGGCGGTTTTTTCAGATTTTGCCGAGAGCTTTTGAATCCGGTGTTGACTGCCGTGCCCATCGGGCTATTATTCTTCATCCGGCGCTGTTCTTTGTTACGGCGTAGTTTCCCGTTCCCATCTCTGAGTTCGGATGTACTTGGGTTGTTGGCGCTGCTTCTTGCCAACCAGCTATCCTCTCCTGCGCAAAAGCGGGTCATGAGGCTTGTTAATGCGGCCATTGTTCTTGGCTTTTCTTGGCCGAGGTGTCTGGCGAGCCATTCGTCTCGAACGCTATGTTTGAAAGCTGCTAGGGCCTCGGCGTCCGGACAGTCGACTATCTGATTCTTTTTAGTAAGAAATCTGTTCCAGAGTTTCCGGGCTGACTCTCCGGGCTGCTGAGTTATATGACTCAGATCATCCGCATCCGGAGGTCGGACATAGGTCCCTTGAAAATTTGCCCGGAAAGCGTCCTCGAGCGCTTCCCAACTTCCTATGGTGTTTTCGGGAAGGCTTTTAAGCCAATGCCGAGCTCGCCCTTTGAGTTTAAGGGGTAAGTATTTTATGGCGTGAAGGTCATCTCCTCTGGCCATGTGTATGTGGAGGATATAATCCTCGATCCAGACTCCGGGGTCTGTTGTTCCATCGTATGCTTCTATGTTCACGGGCTTGAATCCTGCTGGGAATTCGTGATCCAGCACCTCATCGGTAAAACATAGGGGATGTGCAGCGCCCCTATATGTAGGTGTGCCGCGATGTTCGGATATTTTTTGCATTGCATTGCTCGCTGGAGCTTGCTTTCTTGGCCCGTATATGGATCTAGTTGGGCCAGTTTTTTTATGCGAATCCTTAGGCGGATTGCGTGCCGTATTGAGTGCGGCGTCCTTTGTCGCTTGAGACCGATCGTGGGGTCGTCTATCCGACCTGGTGGCTTCCTTATTTTTTGACTGCGGGGGCTTTATGGCCTCTTCGTCAAATTCCGGTAGTAGTTTCCGCTTCGGATAGCTCTTTGTGTGACGACTGTTGCCGTACTTGTGTGCGGTATTGAGTACTTTGCCCCATCTGATTCTGAGTGCATCTTCCGTTGTTTTGATCCTCCGCTTCTGCTTTTTCAGGCTATGTGCAGTGGCAACGAGCCTTTGGTGGAGGTTCTGCTGTTCCAGCAATTTGTCCGGCGTGAGGTCGTCCGGACTATTATCTTTCCCGGAGATTGGTTGTTCGGATTGTCCGCCCTATTTGAACGGTTGCTCGATGGCATGTTCGTCTTCCGTTGATTCGCCCTGCTCTGTGACTGGGTCTTTGTCGAGGTGGGGCTTGGCGTGGCGCTTACGTCGCCGCTTTGATTGTTTTTCGAGGGAGCGATCCCTGGTTGCGCCCTTTTGATCCTCGTTATCATCTCTTTTAGGTGTGTCCACCATGTATACATCGTATGATGAGGTGGCTTTCCAGTGCCCTATAGGTGATGGTTCTTGGTCGTCTCCTCCATCGGCGTCCATACCATCGATGTCTTCGGAGTCGAGGTCGAGCATGTCGGTTATATCATCGACAGTGGCTATAAAGTGGGTGGTGGGTGGGTTTCGAATTTCTTCATTGTCCGCATCCCATCCCTGCTGACCATAGTCCGGCCAGGGCTCTCCTGACAAAGAGAGAGACTTTAGTGAATCCAGGGTATCGCCAAAGGGCGAGTGCTGAAAGACATCCGTGGCGGTGAACTCCATGGTCGGAGCCCAATTGGGTTCGATCGGAAGGGGTGCGGAATATTCGGAGTCCGGAACGGAGTCCGGCACCTTGGAGACACAGGCCTTGCAAAGGACTAGACTGGTATTCGGCTCTATCGCCGTAGAGATTGCGGCTCCTGGGATAGCGTCCAACCGTCCGTCCCTGACTAGCGCAGTCGGCTCCGAGCTAATGGTCGGAGCGGACACCTGAGCGGCGCTCTGGGCGCTGTCCGGCGGCAGAGCTAGATCATGCCCATCGAGACAGTGTGGCACGCTCGGCCATGGCTCGAATCCGTCAAAGATCAAGTCCCCGCGGATGTCGGCCGTGTAGTTTAAGCTTCCAAACCTGACCTGATGGCCAGGGGCGTAGCTTCCAATCTGCTCCAGATGGCCAAGCGAGTTGGCCCGCAGTGCGAAGCCGCCGAATACGAAGATCTGTCCGGGGAGAAAAGTCTCACCCTGGACCGCGTCGTGGCTGACGATCGAAGAAGCCATCGGGCCTAAAGGTGACGACACAGAGGAACTCTCAATGAAAGCACCAATGTCGGTGTCAAAACCGGCGGATCTCAGGTAGGGGGTCCCGAACTGTGCGTCTAGGCGGATGGTAACAGGATACAAGGGGCACGATGTTTTTACCCAGGTTCGGGCCCTCTCGGTGGAGGTAAAACCCTACTCCTGCTTGATTAATATTGATGATATGGGTAGTACAAGAGTTGATCTACCACGAGATCAGAGAGGCTAAACCCTAGAATCTAGCCTATGGTATGATTGTTGTTCGTCCTACGGACTAAAACTCTCCGGTTTATATAGACACCGGAGAGGGCTAGGGTTACACAGAGTCGGTTACAATGGGAGGAGATCTTCATATCGTATCGCCAAGCTTGCCTTCCACGCCAAGGAAAGTCCATATCCGGACACGGGACGAAGTCTTCAATCTTGTATCTTCATAGTCCAGGAGTCCGACCAAAGGTCATAGTCCGGCCATCCGGACACCCCCTAATCCATGACTCCCTCAGTAGCAATTACACGGACTATGTGCGTAACTTGAGGATTATCCTCATTGCTGCACAGAAGAATTATGTCCTGGAAGCACCGCTTGGTGTACCACCTGCGCCAGCAACTGCAGACATTGTGAATGCCCGGCAGACGCATGTTGATGACTACTCGATAGTTCAGTGTGACATGCTTTACAGCTTAGAATCGGGACTTCAAAGACGTTTTGAACATCATGGAGCATATGAGATGTTCCAAGAGTTGAAGTTAATATTTCAAGCAAATGCCTGAGTTGAGAGATATGAAGTCTCCAACAAGTTCTATAGCTGCAAAATGGAGGAGAATAGTTCTGTCAGTGAACACATACTCAGAATGTCTGGGTACCATAACCACTTGACTCAGCTAGGAGTTAATCTTCCTGATGATAGTGTCATTGACAGAGTTCTTCAATCACTGCCACCAAGCTATAAAGGCTTTGTGATGAACTATAATATGCAAGGGATGACGAAAACGATTCCCGAGCTCTTCGCAATGCTAAAGGTTGCGGAGGTAGAAATCAAGAAGGAGCATCAAGTGTTGATGGTTAACGAGACCACTAGTTTCAAGAAAAAGGGCAAAGGGAAGAAGGGGAACTTCAAGAAGAATAGCAAGCAAGTTGCTACTCCTGGGAAGAAGCCCATGTCTGGACCTAAGCCTGAAACTGAGTGCTTCTACTTCAAAGGGACTGGTCACTGGAAGTGGAACTGCCCCAAGTATTTGGCGGATAAGAAGGATGTCAAAGTGAAAGGTATATTTCATATACATGTTATTGATGTCTACCTTACTAATGCTCGTAGTAGCGCCTGGGTATTTGATACTGGTTCTGTTGCTCATATTTGCAACTCGGAACAGGGGCTACGAATTAAACGAAGACTGGCTAAGGACGAGGTGATAATGCGCGTCGGAAATGGTTCCAAGGTCGATGTGATCGTTGTGGCACGCTACCTCTACGTCTACCTTCGGGATTAGTTCTAGACCTGAATAATTGTTATTTGGTGTCAGCGTTGAGCATGAACATTATATCTGGATCTTGTTTGATGCGAGACGGTTATTCATTTAAATCAGAGAATAATGGTTGTTCTACTTATATGAGTAATATCTTTTCTGGTCATGCACCCTTGTTGAGTGGTCTATTTTTGTTGAATCTCGATCATGGTAATACACATGTTCATAATATTGAAGCCAAAATATGCAAAGTTGATAATGATAGTGCAATTTATTTGTGGCACTGTCGTTTAGGTGTAAAGCGCATGAAGAAACTCCATGCTGATGGGCTTTTGGAATCACTTGAATATGAATCACTTGGTGCTTGCGAACCATGCCTCATGGGCAAGATGACTAAAACTCCGTTCTCCAGAACAATGGAACAAGCTACTGACTTATTGGAAATAATACATACCAATGTATGCGGTCCAATGAGTATTGAGGCTCGTGGCGGGTACCATTATTTTCTTACCTTCACAGATGATTTGAGCAGATATGGGTATATCTTCTAATGAAACATAAGTCTGAAACGTTTGAAAACTTCAAAGAATTTCAAAGTGAAGTGTAAAACCATCGTAACAAGAAAATAAAGTTTCTATGATCTGATCGTGGAGGCGAATATTTGAGCTACGAGTTTGGTCTTCATTTGAAACAATGTGGAATAGTTTCGCAACTCACGCCACCTGGAACACCGCAGCGTAATGGTGTGTCTGAGTGTCGTAATCATACTTTGTTAGATATGGTATGATCTATGATGTCTCTTACTGATTTACCGCTATCGTTTTGGGGTTATGCTTTAGAGACGGCTGCATTCACTTTAAATAGGGCACCATCAAAATCTATTGAGATGACGCCTTATGAACTGTGGTTTGGCAAGAAACCAAAGTTGTCGTTTCTTAAAGTTTGGGGCTGCAATGCTTATGTGAAAAAGCTTCAACCTGATAAGCTCGAATCCAAATCGGAGAAGTGTGTCTTCATAGGATACCCAAAGGAAACTGTTGGGTACACCTTCTAACAGATCCGAAGGCAAGATATTTGTTGCTAAGAATGGATCCTTTCTAGAGAAGGAGTTACTCTCGAAAGAAGTGAGTGGGAGGAAAATAGAACTTGATGAGGTAATTGTACCTTCTCACAAATTGGTAAGTATTTCATCACAGAAATCAGTTCTAGTGATTCCTACACCAATTAGTGAGGAAGCTAATGATGATGATCATGAAACTTCAGATCAAGTTACTATCGAACCTCATAGGTATTCTAGGGCACGGTCCTCACGTGAGTGGTACGGTAATCCTATTCTGGAAGTCATGTTACTAGACCATGATGATCCTACAAACTATGAGGAAGCAATGATGAGCCCAGGTTCCGCGAAATGGCTTGAGGCCATGAAATCTGAGATGGAATCCATGTATGAGAACAAAGTGTGGACTTTGGTGGACTTGCCCGATGATCGGCAAGCCATAGAAAATAAATGGATCTTCAAGAGGAAGATGGACGCTGATGGTAGTGTTACTATCTACAAAGCTCGACTAGTCGCAAAAGGGTTTTGACAAGTTCAAGGTGTTGATTACAATGAGATTTTCTCAACCGTAGCGATGCTTAAGTCTGTCCGAATCATGTTAGCAATTGTCATATTTTATCAAATCTGGTAAATGGATGTCAAAACTGTATTCCTGAAATGGATACATCTAAGGAGAGTTGTATATGATGCAACAAGAAGGTGTTGTCAATCCTAAAGGTTCTAACAAAGTGTGCAAGCTCCGGCGATCCATCTGTGGACTGGTGCAAGCATCTCGGAGTTGGAATATACGCTTTGATAATGTGATCAAAGCATATGGTTTTATACAAACTTTTGGAGAAGACTGTATTTACAAGAAAGTGAATGGAAGCACTACAGCCTTTTTGATAAGTATATGTGAATGATATATTGTTGATCGAAAATGATGTAGAATTTTCTGGAAAGCAAAAGGAGAGTTTCAAAGGAGATTTTCAAAGAAAGACCTCGGTGAAGCTGCTTACATATTGGGCATCAAGATCTATAGAGATAGATCAAGACGCTTGCTAAGATTTTACAGTGAGTGCATACCTTGACAAGTTTTTGAAAGAGTTCAAAAATGGATTAGTCAAAGAAGGAGTTCTTGTGTGTATTACAAGGTGTAAAGTTGAGTAAGACTCAAAGCCCGACCATGGTAGAAGATAGAAAGAGAATGAAAGTCATTCCCTATGCCTCAGTCATAGGTTCTATAAAGTATGATATGTTGTGTACCAGACCTATTGTGTACCTTATCATGAGTTTCACAAGGGGGTACGATAGTGATCTAGGAGTGAATCACTGGACAGCGGTCAAAGTTATCCTTAGTTACCTAAGAAGACCAAGGAAATATTTCTCGGTTATTGAAGTGATAAAGATTTCGTCGTAAAGAGTTACGTCGATGCAAGCTTTTACACCAATCCAGATGACTCTGAGTCTCAATCTGGATACATACTGAAAGTGGGAGCAATTAGCTAGAGTAGCTCCATGCAGAACATTGTAGACATAGAATATTTGCAAAATACATACGGCTTTGAATGTGAAAGACCCGTTGACTGAACTTCTCTCACGAGCAAAACATGGTCACAACTTAGTACTCTTTGGGTGTTAATCACATAGCGATGTGAACTAGATTATTGACTCAAGTAAACCCTTTGGGTGTTGGTCACATGGCGATGTGAACTATGGGTGTTAATCACATACAGATGTGAACTATTGATGTTAAATCACATGGTGATGTAAACTAGATTATTGACTCTAGTGCAAGTGGGAGACTGAAGGAAATATGCCCTTGAGGCAATAATAAAGTTATTATTTATATTTCATTATATCATGATAAATGTTTATTATTCATGCTAGAATTGTATTAATCGGAAACTTAGTACATGTGTGAATACATAGACAATACATAGTGTCCCTAGTATGCCTCTAATTGACTAGCTCGTTAATCAAAGATGGTTATGTTTCCTAACCATAGACATGTGTTGCCATTTGATGAACGGGATCACATCATTAGAGAATGATGTGATGGACAAGACCCATCCGTTAGCTTAGCATTATGATCGTTACAGTTTTATTGCTACTGCTTTCTTCATGACTTATACATGTTCCTCTGACTATGAGATTGTGCAACTCTCAAATACCGAAGGAACACCTTGTGTGCTATCAAACGTCATAGCGTAACTGGGTGATTATACAAATGCTCTACAAGTGTTGTCGTGGATTTGTCACGGCAGATGTCCTTGTGTAAGGACTTAGTCGCGAGGCCAACGCATCTATGTGGTAGCTTGAGAGGGGTTGAGTGGGATGAGAGACGCAGGGCGGATCAACACACAAGACGAGGATTTAGACAGCTTCGGGCCCCGGGAAACATCATCCGGTAAAAACCCTACATGCTGTTTGAGGCTAGGTCTCATTATCATCACGAGGGAGTCGCCGTAAACCGGCTTTCCCCTTTGTGTCTAGCCCTAAGATTGTTTCTTCTTGCTTGTAGCTTGTCCCTCTTTGGGGAGCCCTGCCCCTCCTTATATATGCTGAAGGGGCGGGTTACATGTGGAGTCCTAGTAGGACTAGGACTAGTCTATCTCTAATACAAACCGGATACAAGTCCTGGTCTTAACTCCTTGTAAGGTAAATATTCCTCACGCCTTTTCCCTTAAACCGGCCCATAATGGTTGAACCGGCCTTCATGAACCGCCAGACAGGCCGCCGGGTCTTGTTGCTCATCTGGCCCGCCTGCCGGATTACCAATGAACTATAAACCGTCTGGTCTATGCAGGCCGCCGGTGAATCGCCAAGTCCGGCCGGATTATCCTTCCGGCCGGTTTACACCGCGGGGTATATCCCCGACATTAGCCCCCAGTTTAATTTGGATTCATCCATGTTAAACTGATCTGCAACAAGAACAAATTTGTCGGGTTGTGCTCCGGTTTAAATATACTTGTAAGCCGGCACTTGATCATCCTTAAATCCTTGTCATTTCTTCCTTCCAAGTTAATAACCATCTTCATAATCAATTTGCTTGCAGAAGATATTTGTAAATAAAGAATCCATTTGAATCGGCCCTCAATGCTTTGACTTGACAAAAATATTAGTCTCTAAAATATTCAACTGATATCCAGCCGGCTTGAAGATGTAAAACTTGCCGGTTTATGATTATTGATGACGCCGGGTTACAGTCATAGGGTCATAATGATTGGTGACGCCGGGTTAATCCAGTTTGCTCAAAACAGAGAATTTGAAAATGGTTCTTCGATAATAATATAATACCTGTAGCCCCCAAGTTTTGAGCAGAACAAAGTGATGGCTTAAGACTTGCTTCAATATAAATACTGCCACTTAAGAAGAAATCCATGTTGTTCATCCCAGTCACTTAGTAAAAACTGAATACTCCATATTATGTAGCCCCCAAGTGCCGGGTTGTCATGCTTGCAGCAACCTAGGACTTGTAATTGTCTTCAACTAGTGTAGCCCCCAAGGGCCGGCTCAGTAAGATAATATTGAGCTGGGACTTGATATATACTTCAATGAAAATAACATCATATGATGTAACCCTCATCATGGGACTTGAATCTTTAACTGTTGACAGGAGCAATTGGTAGCCCCCAAGGGCCGACTCATTATAATGTAATGAATCGGGTCTTCAATAATATGAGCAGAAAGTTACCTTGCATTAGCCCCCAAGTGTCATGGTGCATGCTTGCAGCGACATGAGACTTGCATGTAATCTCAATTTGAATAATGTAGCCCCCAAGTGCCGGATTGTAAGCCTGCAGCAACTCGGGACTATTCCTTCAATTGTAGAATAAACTATATCCATTGATAATATGATAGCCATTGCGCTAAAGCGACTTTGAAAACCTTGATCATAATACTGGTCATTGATAACCATTATAGAAATCCAGCCATGTTTGGCTATTTGAATAATATACCCAATGATTTATAAGCGCATGATTCCAATGGCGCAATCCAAATATATACTGGCAACATATAATCCAAAGCCAGGCCGGTTTAATAAACACCGGATAATTTCCCATCATATACTGGCGACTTATCGTCTTAAAGCCAGGCCGGTTTAATAAACACCGGATAATTTATCATCATGCTTCATTCAACCTGTTTCTGCATACAACAAGTTTAAAGTGTCCTGGCGGTTTACCGCCGGACGGGTCATAATGCCCAACATATAACCTGGGTTTATAATCAAGGTTGCACTTTAAGAATAATCAAATATGAAATACATCATACCTGTGATATTGAATCACATTGTTGGTTTTACCAATTTTTTGTAGTAAGAGTGATAACCCCAATCTTGAGTAATGATAACTCCTTTCATACTGTGCCGGTTGATGATAAACCGTACCGGGTTGTGATAAACACCGGTTTAACCATATATAATGCTGGCAACTCGTAGTCAAACCAGACCGGGCTGATAGTCTCCGGATTATAACTTGATCCTGTATTGACAACTTGTAATTGAAAGTCAAGCCGGGTTGATAAACACCGGTTTACTCCATAATAGGATGGTAACAGAAAATCAAACCGGGCAGATGGCCTCCGGATTAAAGGGAAATCAAACCCATCGGCTGAACCGGAAAAAATATGCTTGTTGACACAAAGAAATCCAACAAAAGCAAAGAACAAACAAACCATGAAAACAACATGGAAGCAAAAGTAATGATAAAAACCACTTGCAAAAATGTGCTATACTGAGCTGTTCAGATGGCATTACCATGGTCGGACAGGATCAAGGCCCCCAATAGGAGTGACAATGATTCAAGTCAGCCAGGTCCCCAAATGACTCGTGGCATATATGCCAAATCAAGAGGCGTAGCAATGGCTCGGGCCCGACCATGCTCCCAAGTGATTTTGTGGCCTTAGGCCGACCAAGAGGCGTGACTGGTTCAGACTTAACCAAGCCCCCAAATGATCTGGTGGCTGTCGCCTATCAAAGGGTGTTCATTGGTTCGGACACGACCAAGGCCCCCAGTGATATATAAAAGACAAATGTCAAGGGGTAAACCGGAGGTTGCTTTAAACAGAACCACTCCGTGTAACCTCGCATGATAAGAAAGACAGAGACCCCGCTTTATGAAGCAGAAGCCCCCATGTGATCAATAATATGTTAGGCCAATAAGGCGGGATACCCATGTTTGAACCGCGCATCATGGCAGCAGGTCCTCTTCGGTAATTTTTAACTTTTTTGCAAGAGATAAATTCTTCTTGAACCGGAATTTTGAACCCGATAGTGAGAGCTTCAAAGCTTTGTGGGAGAATAGACGTCCCTTAAACAGGATTGCAAACCGGAATCTTCATTTTCAGCCGGAAATTTTCTGACGGCCCTTCAACTCGAACTTGCGAGAAATTAATTCCTTTTTGAACCGGACATTGCTAAACTGGATTTGAGAGCTTCAGTGAGACTGACTTCCCTTGAACCGGGTTGTAAACCGGAATCCTTCCTGATGATCCGGAACTTCTTCATTGAGCCGGGATTTTGTAACTGTCATATACTTTCTAAGCCGGAAATTTTCTGACGGCCTTCAAATAATAGTAGTCTCCGGGACCGGGTTATCTTTCCCTCCATCGTCCCGGGGTTCTTAAATTTTCTGAAACTGACAAGATTTGCTGAGTCATGTCATTGTAGCCCCCGAGTCTCAAAAGGTGACTCGAGGAGTTGGCTTGAGACTCTCCATATGTGACCGTGATGTAAACCGGCATAAGTTGTATATCATTGGTGTTGATAGCACGATGTGAATCCACAGAGGGTTGAGGTGACTGCGGCGGGTTGTAATTGATCCCGTATGAGCCGTGCCAGCAACTCGGCCAATGGTTCCTTCTAACTAGTGATTTGAAGTTAATCAAACTGTAGTGGCGGCGACTTGTGCACCCAATAAACAGCTCATGCAAATAGGTGCGGCCTGGTATGTCGACGTAGACCAGGCCACGAGAGACGGACAGCAGGGACGACCGCATCATCAGTGGCGGCTCCGATAGATGAGTCGGTCGCGGCATTGTAAACCGGCATGGACGGGGAGATCGGTACTGGTGTTATAAACCGGCACGGATGGGCGAGTTAACCGCGTCGTTTTGATGTAGTGAACAATTGTCCTGCATCAACAAAATGCAGACCAAGACAAAAATAAATTGCTCTTTGATAATAATATGTGCTAATAAAAAATATTTAAAATGGATATCACCTGATGTGCCAGGCCAGAAATTATCCGCCGCGGAGTTTGATGATCACTATGGTGATGCTGAAATCAATTACGGCCGAACCGACCGCAGCGTGGTAAGCCGGTGCAGACGGGAGAGTCAGCCGCAATGTTAGAAATAACACAGACGTGGGTGAATCGGCCGCGGGCACGGACAACGAGCTAGTCGGTGTGTTGATGTAGCAAGGACATCAACTTGCACACGTATCTGTCCAGCAGCACGGCATGAACAACTGCTAGTGCAAAAATAATATTGGCGCACGCTCCTTTGTGACACCTTTTGTAAGGAATAACGGTCCTGATATTTTTGACGGATGAACAAGATGCTGGTGTTGGATGATACTGGACGTAATCGCCGGACGAAAAAGATAACCCGTCTAGGTGTACATTTACACAATGTAGCACTAGCCCCAAGAGGCCTTCCTTTGTCTTTCTTTGAGGCTGTGCATAAATCCTCAGCAGACATAAGCTGTAGTATTGCTTTAAATAATGATTAGACTGCAACCTGCGTCCTTGTAAGATTTGCCTCTCCATGTAAAGGTGCATCTTTATTTGCAGGCCTTGGTCTTTTACGCCAGGGAATAGTACTCCATCTAGTCTGATTGAAACTCTGCCTTCACATGGAAAATACCAATGACAAAACGCCTTTGATTTTGCCTGTTGTTATGAAAACTTGCACATGTACACAACCACACCTAGTTGAACGAGCCCAGCAGATGATCACTTGTGCGGCCGACTCATCGGGGGACCGCGGTAGTGGAAATGAGGGCGCAGGTACCTCTCGGAGGCATGGCCGCACAAGCGCGACTTATAGGCAGGCCGCGGAGGTGACGATGAAGGCTGCAGAGTGCAGAGACGAACCACGGCTGTTCGAGCAGGCGGAGGGCGCGACAGCTGGAGCGGCCACTCGCAGGTGAGCCCTTGGTCGTAGCAACGACGAAGGTGGCTCAACCAGGAGCGGCACCCCTCGACAGCAAAGCCACGGGCAGCTCGTAGCAAGGAGAAGGCGGCTTGACGGGTTAAGGCCATAGCAGCAGCGGCGACGCGACAGCTCGGGGCAACGCAATGAGCCGGGAGCCGGGGCCAGCGGACGGCCGGGTCGCACGGCGTCGGTGATCGGAAGTTGAGCGCGGCTGAAACCAAGGGGCGCCGGCGACTCGTAAAGAGGCAGATCTTAGAAGCAACAACCGCGAGGCCCTGGCGACTCAGCCCGGAAGCAGATACATGGCGATTGAAAACGAGCTCGCGGTTTGAGGCGCAGCAGCGGGCGTGGAGGCTGGTGACCCGTCGGCAGCGACAACTTTGGAGGAGGTCGACGAAGCCAGCCTTAGTAGAGGTAGAAGAACGGCGTCTCTTGGTGGCCGATTTGGAGGTGAAGTCAGCGACTCGAAGCCGCGCGCGGAGCTAGGCCGTTTGGGTGGGCCAGCGGAGATGGAGGCGGCCGGCGGCTTAGGGTGGGGGCGGCCACGACTGCGGTGGCTTGAAACTGCGGTGGCAGATAACATCCGAGGGACAGCGGCTCGATTGCAGAAAACCGCTTCCGGGTCGTGGGATGCTTCCCTTTTCCTTTTTTTTTTTTCAACAGCGACGAGTCAGGGCGACTCAGAGGCGGCTCTTTCAATCATGGTACGCTGGAATCTTTCCTTAATAATTCTGATATCTTCTGCTAGTACTTGGCCATGACTTTCCGTGAGTGCAGTAATAACAATGTTCGATTCAATCTTCTTGGGTTCCATCCCTGTTGGGATCTCTGGATCTCATAACTCCACATTAAAATCCATTGATACGGTTTGGAAGTCGTACAAGCAGCAAAAATACGTGGGATGTCAACACGCTGGTGAGAAACATACTGCCACCGAACGCTGCCGCGGGACTTGATTCGGTATGTTCGGGTGTCCAGAGTAGTACTCGGATTACTACAGAGGAATCTCTTTGACTGTCTCTAATCGGCGACTTGCAGCGGTCTTTTCGAAAAACGATTTGGCTGGCGAATCACCACAGCGCCTACGGCGGTCCACGCAACCCTAGCTTGCCTCAATCTCAAAATCTTGTGTATGCTGTCCGACCGCTCATCATTAATGTAGATCCATTCGCGCCGTTGCTTCTCCATCCGGTTAATCGCGAGCTTCCCAAACCCTAGAAAAAATCCCTTCAAGAACTCAACACCATCGTGCGCTGGCCCCACGGTGGGCGCCAACTGTCGTGGATTTGTCACGGCAGATGTCCTTGTGTAAGGACTTAGTCGCGAGGCCAACGCATCTATGTGGTAGCTTGAGAGGGGTTGAGTGGGATGAGAGACGCAGGGCGGATCAACACACAAGACGAGGATTTAGACAGCTTCGGGCCCCGGGAAACATCATCCGGTAAAAACCCTACATGCTGTTTGAGGCTATGTCTCATTATCATCACGAGGGAGTCGCCGTAAACCGGCTTTCCCCTTTGTGTCTAGCCCTAAGATTGTTTCTTCTTGCTTGTAGCTTGTCCCTCTTTGGGGAGCCCTGCCCCTCCTTATATATGCTGAAGGGGCGGGTTACATGTGGAGTCCTAGTAGGACTAGGACTAGTCTATCTCTAATACAAACCGGATACAAGTCCTGGTCTTAACTCCTTGTAAGGTAAATATTCCTCACGCCTTTTTCCTTAAACCGGCCCATAATGGTTGAACCGGCCTTCATGAACCGCCAGACAGGCCGCCGGGTCTTGTTGCTCCTCTGGCCCGCCTGCCGGATTACCAATGAACTATAAACCGTCTGGTCTGTGCAGGCCGCCGGTGAATCGCCAAGTCCGGCCGGATTATCCTTCCGGCCAGTTTACACCGCGGGGTATATCCCCAACAAGTGTCTAAGAAGGTGTTTGTTGGGTTGGCATAGATCGAGATTAGGATTTGTCACTCCATGTATCGGATAGGTATCTTAGGGCCCTCTCGGTAATGCTCATCACTATAAGCCTTGCAAGCAATGTGACTAATGAATTAGTTGCGGGATGAAGCATTACAGAATGAGTAAAGAGTCTTGCAAGTAACGAGATTGAACTAGGTATGAAGATACCGATGATCGAATCTCGGGCAACTAACATACCGATGACAAAGGGAACAACATATGTTGTTGTGCGGTTTGACGGATAAAGATCTTCGTAGAATATGTAGGAGCCAATATGAGCATCCAGGTTCCGCTATTGGTTATTTATCGAAGATGTGATCATGTCTACGTAGTTCTCGAACCCGTAGGGTCCGCACGCTTAACGTTCGATGACGATTTGTATTATGAGTTATGTGTATTGGTGACCGAAGTTTGTTTGGAGTCCTGGATGATATCACAGACATGACGAGGAGTCTCGAAATGGTCGAGAGGTAAAGATTGATATATTGGAAGGTGGTATTTAGACACCGAAAGGGTTTCAGAGTGTATCGAATACAAACCGGAGTACCAGAGGGGTTACAGGAACCTCTCGGTGGAAGATATGAGCCATATGGGCCATAGGAGGGAGGCTAACCAGCCCACAAGGGGCTGGTGCGCCCCCCACAAGAGAGGAGGCTTAATTGGACAGGGAAGGGGCGCCACCCCCCTTTCCTTCTCCTTTCCCTCTCCCTTCCCCTTTTCCCCCTCCGGTTGAAGGAAAAAATAGGGGGGGGGGGCGAATCCTACTAGGAGTGGAGTCCTAGTAGGACTCCTCCCCCCATGGCGCACCCCTTGGTGGCTGGCCTCCTCCTCCCCTCCTTTATATACGGGGCAGGGGGCACCCCAAAGACACAACATTGTCTTAGTCGTGTGCGGTGCCCCCTCCACCGTTTACTCCTCTGATAGTATCATCGTAGTGCTTAGGCGAAGCCCTGCGCGGATCACATCATCAACACCGTCATCTCGCTGTCATGCTGACGAAACTCTCCCTCGACCCTCTGCTGGATCAAGAGTTCGAGGGACGTCATCGAGCTGAATGTGTGCTGAACTCGAAGGTGCCGTACGTTTGGTACTTGGATCGGTTGGATCATGAAGACGTTCAACTACATCAACCACGTTAACTAACGCTTCTGCTTTCGGTCTACGAGAGTACGTGGACGCACTCTCCCCCTATCGTTGTTATGCATCTTCTAGATAGATCTTGCGTGATCGTAGGAAATGTTTTTGAAATTGCGTGCTACGTTCCCCAACAATCATATCTAGTTCTCATTTGATATGAGACAAATGATTGGGACATCACATGTCCTTTTTTGACATCCCGTGTCTAAGTACAATACAACTCATTCTTCTAAACATCCATTCTCTCTTTCCCAATGGTTGCTAGACGCTTTGTAAGTGTACAATAGTTTTAAAAAATCAGATCATAATAAATTGCTACAGATCCCATTTTCCTTAATTTGTGTAAACATGATGTTAGAGCTCAAAGGGTCAGTAGGAAGGCTACATGGTGAGATGATCGGGAAACTTGTTGGTGGAGTCTAGGACCCTGCCGCCGACGTCGGGGATGAACTCGAGCCTCGTCAGCGACCACACGTTGCCGTCGTCGTCCACGTCCACCGGATACCTCATCAGGTGGCCCCTGCATCTCCTCTACCACCTTCCCCTCGTCGGTGTACCTCTCCCAGTTCTCCCGCGCCACCTGGTTCACCAGCCTCATGCACTTCAATGACTCTGGCGCCTTCAGCACCTCAGCCAGCCCGCCCAAGTGTTTCTCCCACAGCAACATCCTGTACTGGTGCACCTGCTCTTAATTCCTAACAGGTCATCTACAGGGCTACGATTTCAATATGTATGTGATCATCACTCAACATGTGGACGTGTGGGCGTTTATGGGCTCTGGGTGCAACCGACTGGAAACGAATGCGCATGTTTTATTCAACTGGTTTGGCTAGTGAACCACGTGTAGATTATGTGGATGAGCTATGTAATCTCGGATTCGGCCGGTTGTGTGCTCGTGTTTTATTTTCATTTATTTATTATTTTATTGCCTGGTACTCTGACTTGAACTTGATTCATGTTTTAATAAAATAACCATGAATCCTTGGATGCAGAGGCCGGGTACTCCCCGTTTCAAAGAAAAAATATGTTTATCTTCCTGGATGTTTTCTCAATCTTAAAAACTACACGAAATGGGCACACCACTTGAAGGAAAACCCACACATCAATAGCTTGCCTGTTCTAATTACTAAACAGTAAAACGCAGCTAGCTACGGCCTCGCACAGTGATTAGATGTCTTAAGCCGTTCGTTTCACTAATGGGCGGACTAGATCTCCCAGCTCCTTCCGCACCACAGCTCGGCTTCCGGCTGCCTAACTTCATGCCAGCTAGCAGGCCCACATGATTGGGCTGCTGCTCTGCAGAACAATCTGGGCATCTTCTCATGAACTGGGCCAACACCCACTATGGGCCGCCATGAGGGAAAAACTTTCGTTTAGTAGCATGTTCCTTGTTGTCGCCACACCATTACAGGACGGCGGCAGAGCTCATCCACGCCCGTGCCGCACGCCAGTATGATGCCACCATCCACCAACTGCAACGTCATCCACGGTGCCTGCGCCGCTTCCTCTTCCAACCCTCTGACACGCGCCTCACGAAACCTAACTCAGGCGACGGCAGTGGCGGATCAGTTGATATCGTCCAAATAAATACGTTAAGCTGGCAACGACGAGGTATAAGACAAGGCAAAGAGCTACGTAGTGAGGGATACAGGAAGGAGGCAAGAGGAGTGTGGATAGTGGGTGAGAACGGCTCCATATGAATCTCGTGATGCGCTCCGCAACTCGCCAGCATCATTCAGTTCCCGGATACCCTGCTTTTCGCCCCTGATGAACACCATGAGTTCGAAGCTGTGTTGCAGCCTCCAGTTCCTGTCCTGCTCCCCGCGACACACCTCCTCATCTTGATCTATCCAGAACCACTAGATCGGGATCGCGCCCTGGCGCGAGGTGCCGGTCCCAACGTTTTGATCAAGCGATAATGCCAAGTTTAATTCGGGATTTTAGAACTCATTCGTTATTTCAAAAAAATATTCACAAACTACCAACAAAACCCTGTTCAATTTAGAGTAGGGGATCTGAAAAGGTAGGATAGAAGCCTGGGAAGACATCTGGCTTGTGCACCCTATTTATACACGTAAACATTACAAAAAAATCAGCACACATATATATGCTTGCTGGAAGAATAAGTGAAAAACAGGTGGCATAGAGCAAACAAACTACTATAAACTACAACTGAAATGTCAGAAACATGTGTTCAAGTTATCTCAGTCATTCTGGTCAAAGGACTGGCCATTAGATGTGTTGTTTTAGGCACTTGCAGGAACAAATGTTACCGAGAATGTCAAAAAAGATTCAGCCTGTTGAGAAAAGGACCAAACATCTCTAGAACATCAATTAACCATACAAAGGCTTGTTTGATTATCGTGTGCAAAGCGAACAAGACATGTGTAAAACACATGTAACTTGTCACCTGCATACCCAGCTTAATAGTCCAAACAGTCAAACACATAGAACTACGAGTGCTCATTACATACTGTAGTTACAAAAAGGGCACAACTATCTTGGAAGATATATCAGATGGCTGTTGTGTCGCACATGGTGATTCATCTGAACCTAACCCGTAAAAATGCCAAAGACAGGTCTCAGATCAGAGTACATCAAAAGTATTGAGAAGGTACTATTTTTTGAATACATCTTTACTCTTCATAGTCGCGTTTGCGTTTTCCAAATAAACCTTTGCGAGCACCGCACAGCTCACTTGCTGTTTGATAGCCCAACATATGGTTTAATGATCTGATATATGGAGCATTACATCCTAGAGCCGAGGCAAGGTTTATTTAGTATACCTTGCCATGTCTAGCTTTGGAGGTGTCGTCTGCTGTTGGTTGTTGTGCTTTGCATGTCCTAAGAGGATAGTAATATTAGCAGCAACCTATTGACGACCAATAACTTAGAAGAAGCAGATTATTGTGAATCTATGAGTAATAGATGGGCTGGTAACACATATGCTTGCTATGTAACCATGTACAAGACAATTATTGATCGATCCATTAAATATTGATTTCATAATCTGGAACAACAGTTCTTCAACAATCTGTATATATCAGGAAAAACATAGGAACAATACACTTCCTACCAAAACATATGTGCCCTCTAAAATCAGAGTCAATATGGACAAACATAGTAATTATGTGAAAATCTCGATCCTGACTAACAGAGGAGTATTTTAAGATTTTTCTGTAATACATCATGATCCTTTAAATCGCAACTTGTAATGATTTTAGTACATTAGAGTAAGGCCCAGGCAATCCCAATCTTTAGTGCTTACGCATTCTGTATATCATCTAGTGGTTTCGCAAGTATTGGTGACAGTGCAGCTAGCCCACAAAAACATGACAGCAACCTTCAAGTCACGAAGAAGCTATTCTATTTCTTTTTTACAAATGTACACAAGAGGATCGACTACTTTGGCTCCTCATCTACCGGCTTCTTTTTTCTCTAAGGACAGAAGAAAAGACTACTGGTCAGCTGAATCATGACCACCTTTAGATTCGTGTAATTATAGGATCGACTACTTTGGTTCTATATTATCTACCAGCTTCTTTCTTCTCTGAACACAGAAGAAAAACCTACTGGTCAGCTGAATCATCACCACCTTCAGATTCATGTAAATATACCCAGGAGCACCAACAAACAAAATTATATTCAAATTCCATGACAGGTAAAAGTACCTAGTTATGATGCATACGGCTTGCCAACAAACTAACAGGTGCTTCAGATTTTTCTAACTATGTGAGTACCCCCTAGTTCAGTCATGGAGTATATTCATTTCATTTCAGTGCATATATTTCATTTCATTTCATTTCAGTGTACAACAACAGAAAAGGAGCAAAGCAACCAGCAATGGAGAAGAGGCACTGACCGTGGACAAGGGAGGAGAGGCTGCCGTTGGGGTAGTAGTCGCTCCTCCTCTGCCTGCTCCACGTCGACGGCCACACGCCCAAGCCTCGACGCCATCTTTGTACTTCCCTTGGCGGCTACAAAACTGGCTAGTAACATGAAAACACATAGCAGCCCCAAGCACTAAATTAGCCTTGTAAGACAGCAAATAAACAAAGCAAATAATAGATCAAATTAACCACGCAAAGCACAACAGCAATGGACTATGTAACCTATAGATTAATTATGCAAGAAGTTACCATTCCTATAATTAGCAAGCATCAATCATTGCTTGGTGCATCTATAAACAATGAGGATGCGGTCTAATTCTGGAACACAGATTAATTATTTGTGTAGTCGGACTTCCTTTGTTAGGAAGCAGCAACTACTACCCGGTACACATATTTCTCCCAAATCACTAACCTGAACAGGCATCGCAATGCATTGAAAACTGGGCACACCCTACAGACATGGATATGAACCAAAATGCATAATCTAGTTACCAAATTCAATAATAAGCTTGAGTTCTGAATGTAAGATTACACAGAAACATCCTGGGCAGATATTTGAACAAAAGAACCTAAGACAGATTGTTGTTAATATAATACGATTGACACCCCTGAATTGCATTATGAACTGTATGAGTACAGATTAATTACCCCTGAATATAACCAAAAGTGGCAGAAGCTATCTAGTTGGACATTTTTCAGAACAGACCAGCACAGACCCAGCTTGTTGCACAGACCAGAACAGACTACAACATGTCAGCATCACAAACCAAACCAAACCAATTCACTGACTTCCATGTAAAATAGCATCAGTAGTACAGACATGTATGCACAATAATGTTTTTCTTTATGTTTGCAATGCATGGTGTGTTATCAATAGCTTCTCTCACCAGTAGGTAACAACCACCTCCAGCTGAAATTCCATCACATGTCATGCCATAAATTGAAAATCCAGCACATATATCCGATGAAAACACCTACAGATTATGTGCGGATGCAAAGCACCACGATGGCAGCCCCAAGAAAAGGTACGTGCAGGAGGAGGGGAGAGGAGAAGATCTCCAACCTCGAGTCGGCACACGAGCTGGGATGGTGTTGGTGTGTAGGTTGCATGCTGACCGAGATCTCCTCTTCGTCCCGCAGTCTCCCTCTATGCTTCCTCCTCGTCCTACCCGGTCTCAACTGCTGCAGCACACCACAATTAGCACCACGTAGCCCATGAAAATGCACGAAAAGGAGGAGAGGCCTCACCTTTGCTAGATGTAGGCCGATCGATCGGGTGGCGGAGGCTGCGCAGTGTGTACACGACGACTGGGCGGCGGCACATCTCGGTTCATAGGCTAAAGTGTTGCCTGAGCCCTGATATCTTCCCCAGTGTTGATTACAACAAGAGTAATCGGATTTAGTCCAACTATGAAAAACAGATGCTGAAACTTCAATGGTGGTGATTTGCTCGTTGTGCTTTTGCTTGACTCCTTTCGTCACACATTTTCCATTATCTCCTTTTGATTAGCTGGCTTGATTGCCAAGATAATGTATACATGAGTAAAAATCATAATCAACTTATGGAAAAAGAGCTTACAATGTAAGCAAAAAAGAAGAACCCTGGATTCATAGCAGCTTAAAATGAGGAGGCAGAATAGCAAAATAATATCTAATGACAAAGCTATAAACTATCCAATGGCCTTTATGTCCAACCCTGCTGATGCTAGAGCAGAGAACTAAAAGTAGCTGAATGCATTTTGTCCTCTACCTTATTCACGGTGCATACCGAATCTTGAATCAAGCATATGGAAGATTTATACAAGATATAAGAAAATACACATATGGTTCTATATGAATTCTAGCTAGTCATACTGATCCACCTAGAAAAATGGAATGCATAAACCAAATAGAGGTCAATCCAAAGGAGCAGCAGCTGCAGACCCAGCCAATCCAAAACAGCAACAGGTGCAGACCCAACCAATCCAAAGGAGGAGCAGCTGCAGACCCAACAATTTCAATTTACTTGTTAAATTCTACCTATTGGTCAAACACTCCTACACATGATACCTAGCTAAATCCAAGGATCTACTTGACGGCAAGGCACCAACAAAACAAAAAAGCCCCCAACAAGTCCTCCTTTGGAACCTAGAATCTGTTGCACAAGAAGAAACCCAAGACATTTTTGCAGCAACCTAGCCAGTCCTACTAAATGGTACATGAACATAAGAGGGGAAGGAGCTCAAGAACAACAACCGTGCAACTGTGCGTAAATCCACTTGGGTTCTTTGCGAGAAATTTTAACTCTAACGCAGATGAATGCATATCCAATAAGAACAGAAAAAGGAGTGCGCACAACGTTTGCACTTTACACCGGTACATATAGTTTCGTGTTAGTAAGTCGGATCAGGTTCGCGGATGAGGTTCGAGAATAAGAAGTCGCAGGCTGGGGGTCTGTAGTTCCCAGTGATTGAGAACAGTAAGCTAGCCTTAACTTCTGAATACTCTTTGTAACTTCTTTGTAGCCCCCAAATAAAACCCCCCATGTAAATCCTATTTGCAATCTTAATATATCGACGCGACATTGCTGCGTTCACCCCCCAAAAAAAATCAGATCAGGTCAGCTGAAAGAAGAAGCAAAGATCCATCACAGGTCTGTTGGATGGTGAAATGGATATTGACATCGGTTACTACTTAATCAGAGCAAGTTGTTGTTGATCAGCTGATACACAGCTCATTATTTCACATGGTGCCACCGTTGTAAAATTGTACAAGTATGCCTAATATAGAAGCTTATGGATCAGAAATGGGACCCTGAAACGAGCATACAAGCCTATATCTATATAAGATGCACGTACATATACATAGCTTGACCAACAACACTACACACTCCTCTCTATATGTATGTGTGCAATACAAAGATAAGAAACATATGATAGAACTTACCTGTCGATTCATGGAACAGGGAGAGCTAGTTGTAACAGCGAAGTGTTTTAGTTCGCTCCATCCTTGATCCGGCAGCGGTGCAGGGCATCTGAGTTTCCATAAGTACAATCATCTCTACAAAAGGAAAAGCTTCTTGGATAATCAAGCTCATCTCTGGGGAGAAATTAAAACTTCTCCTAGAATCGCAGACGCTTCTTCCAGAATCAATAGCATGATTATTTCAGTAAAATTTTGTGGCCACTACTACTCTAACTGGAACAGCTGGTGTGATATATGTAGATGGAGAGAGAGAGAGAGAGGGAGAGAGAGATCAATAGTTTCAGGATAAAATAAAATGCTGAAATGTAATTCTCCTAAAATTACATCTCATTCCCAAGAATATCCTATTTAAAATTAGAGGAAGTAAAATGTATTTTTGCCAAGAAAACAGGGGTATAAAATGTATGTGGTTCATCGCGCTTTGGGCGTGAGCTCGTCGGCCAACACCTATCATAAACGGAAACATAATTGGTTTTCCAACATTTATCACTCTGGTAATTAACCAAAACGAAGCAATTACCTTCATGGTAGCATTCAACTTAAAGCTTTCCTTCCTCTGCTCCCAGGTTTAATGTCCTCCAAACAGCGGCGGAGAATTTTTGTCATGTTTATCAACTGTTATATACGACAGCTTCTTCACGACCGCATTGGGAGTTCTCTTTGGAAACAACAGCGTCTGGATCATCTGCGACAGGTATTGAACTGCCTGTAGAACGAAGAACCGGTGTTTAGTTCATGAGAGAGCAAAATCTAGTGTCAAAAATCGGCAAGGTATAAATCTTACGGTGGAGTGGTTTGGTCGGGGCTCCCATCGGGTCCAACGCGTGGACAACTTTACTGTCTTTTCTACAGAGAGTTGCACGGACGCAACAGCATAGCAAGCCATGTCAGGATAACACAGAATGGTCGTCACGAGCAGTCCCAAAAGAGGCGTCGCAGGTACATTTAACTTTGAATGTGGTGTGAAATAAACACACGGGCAGAAGCTCTAGCAAGGCATTGTAATTGATGAAGCTAATGCACATCATGCCAAGGAGATACACCAGTTAGTTAATCAGTTTAGTCAGAGACTGAATCCCCTGCAACTTCCAATCGATGAGAACTTCCAATTGATGAAGCTAATTGTTTTTGTAGATTGCATTGTTCTCACACATTTCCAGCCCACACAAACATGCAAGCTACAGAAAGTGAAAACAATAGGAGGAACTCACATAATCTTGATTCTGTGTAATACAAGCATCCTGGGCAGTTCTCTTCTTTGGCCTAACATTGCATTTACTTGTGTCCCCTGATTCAATATAACGTTGCACGTCCTTCAGAGAGCGAAATTCATAACCACTGACTGGGTTAGTGATGTACTGCAGAGATAAAAAGAATTAGAGGTAAAACAAGGGGTTCAACAAAAAGTACACAAAACAATGTCAAGGAAAATTAGATTTTTGGGGGGGCATTCTATAACAAAGAAAACTCGAGTATATCTTCAGAACACTAAAAAGACAGCCCAGTAAGTGGACAAAGCTAATTGCTATCAACAGGGTTAGATACTAATAACCTATTCAGAACCTCAACTTCTTGGAGGTCCTTGAGAATATGTGACTAAAAGTGTAATCAGTTACTGGCTTCAAGCATATTTTATAGTAACAATAAGTATCACGTGGCAGATGCAGAGTAAAAGCATGCTAGGAGGCAGGAAAGACCGAAAGAGTCGGTACTGAATTATGATATAAGCAGAGTGAATTGAGGATGAACTTCTTTTGATTAAAATAAAGCACAACCATATTACAGAGAGGGAGGTTGTGGTCGACGCCGGCACACAAATGAAACCGCCGTCGTCGGGGTCGGGCGTGGGCTCCTTCCATCCTGGTCGTCATCATCTTGGTCCTTGTGGATAGCATCCATGGATTGGAAGTGGGGTGACTTGACAATCCCCTCCCTTGAGATGGCTTGCTGTTTCCAGTTGAGATTCGTCCATGGAGAACAGAAGCTTCATGAGCACACACACACACAAAAGATAAGAGGAGGCTTTGGAAAGTGAAACGGTCATGGGGATGGGGATGCTTACCCGAGCTAGGAGCCGTGGAGGCGGAGCTCGTTGGCCCATCACCGCACCGGAGGAAACGACGGTGAGCTCGACCATGTGCGGCCGTGGTGGTCGTCCTCGTCCATGGAGGAGGGTGGCTGCTGCACCGAATCGAAGAAATTGAGTGGGGCGGGAAGATAAGAAAGAAGGGGAGAGGAGAGGGAAGAGGAGAGCTCACCTCACCAGAGTTGGGGGCAGCCGAAGCCCTAGCAGCGGGGATGGGTCGCGCGCGAGCGCTTGCGGCCGTGAGGAGCAGATCTAGCCGGAGGAAAGGAAGCACCGTCACGAGGGGAGCTCGTGGGTGTGCTGCGCTCCGGCGAGGGCCGCCGGAACTCGCCGGAATCGCCTGGTGTTGGTGGCGGCAGCGAGGTGGAGGCTGGAATGCGGGAGGACGGGGGAAGGGGGAAGGGGGCGCGACCGCGCGAGTGCGGCAGGAAGCGGCTAGGTTTCCAGTGGCTGCTACTTTGTTTTTAAAGGGGTATGCGAAATGTCTAAAATGCCCTCGGCGGGGCACGGGAATTACGCGCGGTGGCACGGCCGGGCGGGACACGGCTCATAGGGAAAATATCGGACGGTTGGAGACGACCGGGTAAATATCCGACGGCCCACGACGACCGAGCCCGAGATCCAACGGCCAGAACGCAATCAAGAAAACGATCGGACGGCCGAGAAGCTCTAATCGCTGAGGAGCCTCCTGCATCCACTCCTCTCTTATTTCTGGATTTTAGTTCGCTCCATCCCTGATCCGGCAGCGGTGCAGGGCATCTGAGTTTCCATAAGTACAATCATCTCTACAAAAGGAAAAGCTTCTTGGATAATCAAGCTCATCTCTGGGGAGAAATTAAAACTTCTCCTAGAATCGCAGACGCTTCTTCCAGAATCAATAGCATGCTTATTTCAGTAAACTTTTGTGGCCACTACTACTCTAACTGGAACAGCTGGTGTGATATATGTAGATGGAGAGAGAGAGAGGGAGAGAGAGATCAATAGTTTCAGGATAAAATAAAATGCTGAAATGTAATTCTCCTAAAATTACATCTCATTCCCAAGAATATCCTATTTAAAATTAGAGGAAGTAAAATGTATTTTTGCCAAGAAAACAGGGGTATAAAATGTATGTGGTTCATCGCGCTTTGGGCGTGAGCTCGTCGGCCAACACCTATCATAAACGGAAACATAATTGGTTTTCCAACATTTATCACTCTGGTAATTAACCAAAACGAAGCAATTACCTTCATGGTAGCATTCAACTTAAAGCTTTCCTTCCTCTGCTCCCAGGTTTAATGTCCTCCAAACAGCGGCGGAGAATTTTTGTCATGTTTATCAACTGTTATATACGACAGCTTCTTCACGACCGCATTGGGAGTTCTCTTTGGAAACAACAGCGTCTGGATCATCTGCGACAGGTATTGAACTGCCTGTAGAACGAAGAACCGGTGTTTAGTTCATGAGAGAGCAAAATCTAGTGTCAAAAATCGGCAAGGTATAAATCTTACGGTGGAGTGGTTTGGTCGGGGCTCCCATCGGGTCCAACGCGTGGACAACTTTACTGTCTTTTCTACAGAGAGTTGCACGGACGCAACAGCATAGCAAGCCATGTCAGGATAACACAGAATGGTCGTCACGAGCAGTCCCAAAAGAGGCGTCGCAGGTACATTTAACTTTGAATGTGGTGTGAAATAAACACACGGGCAGAAGCTCTAGCAAGGCATTGTAATTGATGAAGCTAATGCACATCATGCCAAGGAGATACACCAGTTAGTTAATCAGTTTAGTCAGAGACTGAATCCCCTGCAACTTCCAATCGATGAGAACTTCCAATTGATGAAGCTAATTGTTTTTGTAGATTGCATTGTTCTCACACATTTCCAGCCCACACAAACATGCAAGCTACAGAAAGTGAAAACAATAGGAGGAACTCACATAATCTTGATTCTGTGTAATACAAGCATCCTGGGCAGTTCTCTTCTTTGGCCTAACATTGCATTTACTTGTGTCCCCTGATTCAATATAACGTTGCACGTCCTTCAGAGAGCGAAATTCATAACCACTGACTGGGTTAGTGATGTACTGCAGAGATAAAAAGAATTAGAGGTAAAACAAGGGGTTCAACAAAAAGTACACAAAACAATGTCAAGGAAAATTAGATTTTTGGGGGGGCATTCTATAACAAAGAAAACTCGAGTATATCTTCAGAACACTAAAAAGACAGCCCAGTAAGTGGACAAAGCTAATTGCTATCAACAGGGTTAGATACTAATAACCTATTCAGAACCTCAACTTCTTGGAGGTCCTTGAGAATATGTGACTAAAAGTGTAATCAGTTACTGGCTTCAAGCATATTTTATAGTAACAATAAGTATCACGTGGCAGATGCAGAGTAAAAGCATGCTAGGAGGCAGGAAAGACCGAAAGAGTCGGTACTGAATTATGATATAAGCAGAGTGAATTGAGGATGAACTTCTTTTGATTAAAATAAAGCACAACCATATTACAGAGAGGGAGGTTGTGGTCGACGCCGGCACACAAATGAAACCGCCGTCGTCGGGGTCGGGCGTGGGCTCCTTCCATCCTGGTCGTCATCATCTTGGTCCTTGTGGATAGCATCCATGGATTGGAAGTGGGGTGACTTGACAATCCCCTCCCTTGAGATGGCTTGCTGTTTCCAGTTGAGATTCGTCCATGGAGAACAGAAGCTTCATGAGCACACACACACACAAAAGATAAGAGGAGGCTTTGGAAAGTGAAACGGTCATGGGGATGGGGATGCTTACCCGAGCTAGGAGCCGTGGAGGCGGAGCTCGTTGGCCCATCACCGCACCGGAGGAAACGACGGTGAGCTCGACCATGTGCGGCCGTGGTGGTCGTCCTCGTCCATGGAGGAGGGTGGCTGCTGCACCGAATCGAAGAAATTGAGTGGGGCGGGAAGATAAGAAAGAAGGGGAGAGGAGAGGGAAGAGGAGAGCTCACCTCACCAGAGTTGGGGGCAGCCGAAGCCCTAGCAGCGGGGATGGGTCGCGCGCGAGCGCTTGCGGCCGTGAGGAGCAGATCTAGCCGGAGGAAAGGAAGCACCGTCACGAGGGGAGCTCGTGGGTGTGCTGCGCTCCGGCGAGGGCCGCCGGAACTCGCCGGAATCGCCTGGTGTTGGTGGCGGCAGCGAGGTGGAGGCTGGAATGCGGGAGGACGGGGGAAGGGGGAAGGGGGCGCGACCGCGCGAGTGCGGCAGGAAGCGGCTAGGTTTCCAGTGGCTGCTACTTTGTTTTTAAAGGGGTATGCGAAATGTCTAAAATGCCCTCGGCGGGGCACGGGAATTACGCGCGGTGGCACGGCCGGGCGGGACACGGCTCATAGGGAAAATATCGGACGGTTGGAGACGACCGGGTAAATATCCGACGGCCCACGACGACCGAGCCCGAGATCCAACGGCCAGAACGCAATCAAGAAAACGATCGGACGGCCGAGAAGCTCTAATCGCTGAGGAGCCTCCTGCATCCACTCCTCTCTTATTTCTGGATTTTAGTTCGCTCCATCCCTGATCCGGCAGCGGTGCAGGGCATCTGAGTTTCCATAAGTACAATCATCTCTACAAAAGGAAAAGCTTCTTGGATAATCAAGCTCATCTCTGGGGAGAAATTAAAACTTCTCCTAGAATCGCAGACGCTTCTTCCAGAATCAATAGCATGATTATTTCAGTAAACTTTTGTGGCCACTACTACTCTAACTGGAACAGCTGGTGTGATATATGTAGATGGAGAGAGAGAGAGAGGGAGAGAGAGATCAATAGTTTCAGGATAAAATAAAATGCTGAAATGTAATTCTCCTAAAATTACATCTCATTCCCAAGAATATCCTATTTAAAATTAGAGGAAGTAAAATGTATTTTTGCCAAGAAAACAGGGGTATAAAATGTATGTGGTTCATCGCGCTTTGGGCGTGAGCTCGTCGGCCAACACCTATCATAAACGGAAACATAATTGGTTTTCCAACATTTATCACTCTGGTAATTAACCAAAACGAAGCAATTACCTTCATGGTAGCATTCAACTTAAAGCTTTCCTTCCTCTGCTCCCAGGTTTAATGTCCTCCAAATAGCGGCGGAGAATTTTTGTCATGTTTATCAACTGTTATATACGACAGCTTCTTCACGACCGCATTGGGAGTTCTCTTTGGAAACGACAGCGTCTGGATCATCTGCGACAGGTATTGAACTGCCTGTAGAACGAAGAACCGGTGTTTAGTTCATGAGAGAGCAAAATCTAGTGTCAAAAATCGGCAAGGTATAAATCTTACGGTGGAGTGGTTTGGCCGGGGCTCCCATCGGGTCCAACGCGTGGACAACTTTACTGTCTTTTCTACAGAGAGTTGCACGGACGCAACAGCATAGCAAGCCATGTCAGGATAACACGGAATGGTCGTCACGAGCAGTCCCAAAAGAGGCGTCGTAGGTACATTTAACTTTGAATGTGGTATGAAATAAACACACGGGCAGAAGCTCTAGCAAGGCATTGTAATTGATGAAGCTAATGCACATCATGCCAAGGAGATACACCAGTTAGTTAATCAGTTTAGTCAGAGACTGAATCCCCTGCAACTTCCAATCGATGAGAACTTCCAATTGATGAAGCTAATTGTTTTTGTAGATTGCATTGTTCTCACACATTTCCAGCCCACACAAACATGCAAGCTACAGAAAGTGAAAACAATAGGAGGAACTCACATAATCTTGATTCTGTGTAATACAAGCATCCTGGGCAGTTCTCTTCTTTGGCCTAACATTGCATTTACTTGTGTCCCCTGATTCAATATAACATTGCACGTCCTTCAGAGAGCAAAATTCATAACCACTGACTGGGTTAGTGATGTACTGCAGAGATAAAAAGAATTAGAGGTAAAACAAGGGGTTCAACAAAAAGTACACAAAACAATGTCAAGGAAAATTAGATTTTTGGGGGGCATTCTATAACAAAGAAAACTCGAGTATATCTTCAGAACACTAAAAAGACAGCCCAGTAAGTGGACAAAGCTAATTGCTATCAACAGGGTTAGATACTAATAACCTATTCAGAACCTCAACTTCTTGGAGGTCCTTGAGAATATGTGACTAAAAGTGTAATCAGTTACTGGCTTCAAGCATATTTTACAGTAACAATAAGTATCACGTGGCAGATGCAGAGTAAAAGCATGCTAGGAGGCAGGAAAGACCGAAAGAGTCGGTACTGAATTATGATATAAGCAGAGTGAATTGAGGATGAACTTCTTTTGATTAAAATAAAGCACAACCATATTACAGAGAGGGAGGTTGTGGTCGACGCCGGCACACAAATGAAACCGCCGTCGTCGGGGTCGGGCGTGGGCTCCTTCCTTCCTGGTCGTCATCATCTTGGTCCTTGTGGATAGCATCCATGGATTGGAAGTGGGGTGACTTGAAAATCCCCTCCCTTGAGATGGCTTGCTGTTTCCAGTTGATATTCGTCCATGGAGAACAGAAGCTTCATGAGCACACACACACAACAAAAGATAAGAGGAGGAGGCTTTGGAAAGTGAAACGGTCATGGGGATGGGGATGCTTACCCGAGCTAGGAGCCGTGGAGGCGGAGCTCGTTGGCCCATCACCGCACCGGAGGAAACGACGGTGAGCTCGACCATGTGCGGCCGTGGTGGTCGTCCTCGTCCATGGAGGAGGGTGGCTGCTGCACCGAATCGAAGAAATTGAGTGGGGCGGGAAGATAAGAAAGAAGGGGAGAGGAGAGGGAAGAGGAGAGCTCACCTCACCAGAGTTGGGGGCAGCCGAAGCCCTAGCAGCGGGGATGGGTCGCGCGCGAGCGCTTGCGGCCGTGAGGAGCAGATCTAGCCGGAGGAAAGGAAGCACCGTCACGAGGGGAGCTCGTGGGTGTGCTGCGCTCCGGCGAGGGCCGCCGGAACTCGCCGGAATCGCCTGGTGTTGGTGGCGGCGGCGAGGTGGAGGCTGGAATGCGGGAGGACGGGGGAAGGGGGAAGGGGGCGCGACCGCGCGAGTGCGGCAGGAAGCGGCTAGGTTTCCAGTGGCTGCTACTTTGTTTTTAAAGGGGTATGCGAAATGTCTAAAATGCCCTCGGCGGGGCACGGGAATTACGCGCGGTGGCACGGCCGGGCGGGACACGGCTCATAGGGAAAATATCGGACGGTTGGAGACGACCGGGTAAATATCCGACGGCCCACGACGAACGAGCCCGAGATCCAACGGCCAGAACGCAATCAAGAAAATGATCGGACGGCCGAGAAGCTCTAATCGCTGAGGAGCCTCCTGCATCCACTCCTCTCTTATTTCTGGATTTTAGTTCGCTCCATCCCTGATCCGGCAGCGGTGCAGGGCATCTGAGTTTCCATAAGTACAATCATCTCTACAAAAGGAAAAGCTTCTTGGATAATCAAGCTCATCTCTGGGGAGAAATTAAAACTTCTCCTAGAATCGCAGACGCTTCTTCCAGAATCAATAGCATGATTATTTCAGTAAACTTTTGTGGCCACTACTACTCTAACTGGAACAGCTGGTGTGATATATGTAGATGGAGAGAGAGAGAGAGGGAGAGAGAGATCAATAGTTTCAGGATAAAATAAAATGCTGAAATGTAATTCTCCTAAAATTACATCTCATTCCCAAGAATATCCTATTTAAAATTAGAGGAAGTAAAATGTATTTTTGCCAAGAAAACAGGGGTATAAAATGTATGTGGTTCATCGCGCTTTGGGCGTGAGCTCGTCGGCCAACACCTATCATAAACGGAAACATAATTGGTTTTCCAACATTTATCACTCTGGTAATTAACCAAAACGAAGCAATTACCTTCATGGTAGCATTCAACTTAAAGCTTTCCTTCCTCTGCTCCCAGGTTTAATGTCCTCCAAACAGCGGCGGAGAATTTTTGTCATGTTTATCAACTGTTATATACGACAGCTTCTTCACGACCGCATTGGGAGTTCTCTTTGGAAACAACAGCGTCTGGATCATCTGCGACAGGTATTGAACTGCCTGTAGAACGAAGAACCGGTGTTTAGTTCATGAGAGAGCAAAATCTAGTGTCAAAAATCGGCAAGGTATAAATCTTACGGTGGAGTGGTTTGGTCGGGGCTCCCATCGGGTCCAACGCGTGGACAACTTTACTGTCTTTTCTACAGAGAGTTGCACGGACGCAACAGCATAGCAAGCCATGTCAGGATAACACAGAATGGTCGTCACGAGCAGTCCCAAAAGAGGTGTCGCAGGTACATTTAACTTTGAATGTGGTGTGAAATAAACACACGGGCAGAAGCTCTAGCAAGGCATTGTAATTGATGAAGCTAATGCACATCATGCCAAGGAGATACACCAGTTAGTTAATCAGTTTAGTCAGAGACTGAATCCCCTGCAACTTCCAATCGATGAGAACTTCCAATTGATGAAGCTAATTGTTTTTGTAGATTGCATTGTTCTCACACATTTCCAGCCCACACAAACATGCAAGCTACAGAAAGTGAAAACAATAGGAGGAACTCACATAATCTTGATTCTGTGTAATACAAGCATCCTGGGCAGTTCTCTTCTTTGGCCTAACATTGCATTTACTTGTGTCCCCTGATTCAATATAACGTTGCACGTCCTTCAGAGAGCGAAATTCATAACCACTGACTGGGTTAGTGATGTACTGCAGAGATAAAAAGAATTAGAGGTAAAACAAGGGGTTCAACAAAAAGTACACAAAACAATGTCAAGGAAAATTAGATTTTTGGGGGGGCATTCTATAACAAAGAAAACTCGAGTATATCTTCAGAACACTAAAAAGACAGCCCAGTAAGTGGACAAAGCTAATTGCTATCAACAGGGTTAGATACTAATAACCTATTCAGAACCTCAACTTCTTGGAGGTCCTTGAGAATATGTGACTAAAAGTGTAATCAGTTACTGGCTTCAAGCATATTTTACAGTAACAATAAGTATCACGTGGCAGATGCAGAGTAAAAGCATGCTAGGAGGCAGGAAAGACCGAAAGAGTCGGTACTGAATTATGATATAAGCAGAGTGAATTGAGGATGAACTTCTTTTGATTAAAATAAAGCACAACCATATTACAGAGAGGGAGGTTGTGGTCGACGCCGGCACACAAATGAAACCGCCGTCGTCGGGGTCGGGCGTGGGCTCCTTCCATCCTGGTCGTCATCATCTTGGTCCTTGTGGATAGCATCCATGGATTGGAAGTGGGGTGACTTGACAATCCCCTCCCTTGAGATGGCTTGCTGTTTCCAGTTGAGATTCGTCCATGGAGAACAGAAGCTTCATGAGCACACACACACACAAAAGATAAGAGGAGGCTTTGGAAAGTGAAACGGTCATGGGGATGGGGATGCTTACCCGAGCTAGGAGCCGTGGAGGCGGAGCTCGTTGGCCCATCACCGCACCGGAGGAAACGACGGTGAGCTCGACCATGTGCGGCCGTGGTGGTCGTCCTCGTCCATGGAGGAGGGTGGCTGCTGCACCGAATCGAAGAAATTGAGTGGGGCGGGAAGATAAGAAAGAAGGGGAGAGGAGAGGGAAGAGGAGAGCTCACCTCACCAGAGTTGGGGGCAGCCGAAGCCCTAGCAGCGGGGATGGGTCGCGCGCGAGCGCTTGCGGCCGTGAGGAGCAGATCTAGCCGAAGGAAAGGAAGCACCGTCACGAGGGGAGCTCGTGGGTGTGCTGCGCTCCGGCGAGGGCCGCCGGAACTCGCCGGAATCGCCTGGTGTTGGTGGCGGCGGCGAGGTGGAGGCTGGAATGCGGGAGGACGGGGGAAGGGGGAAGGGGGCGCGACCGCGCGAGTGCGGCAGGAAGCGGCTAGGTTTCCAGTGGCTGCTACTTTGTTTTTAAAGGGGTATGCGAAATGTCTAAAATGCCCTCGGCGGGGCACGGGAATTACGCGCGGTGGCACGGCCGGGCGGGACACGGCTCATAGGGAAAATATCGGACGGTTGGAGACGACCGGGTAAATATCCGACGGCCCACAACGACCGAGCCCGAGATCCAATGGCCAGAACGCAATCAAGAAAACGATCGGACGGCCGAGAAGCTCTAATCGCTGAGGAGCCTCCTGCATCCACTCCTCTCTTATTTCTGGATTTTAGTTCGCTCCATCCCTAATCCGGCAGCGGTGCAGGGCATCTGAGTTTCCATAAGTACAATCATCTCTACAAAAGGAAAAGCTTCTTGGATAATCAAGCTCATCTCTGGGGAGAAATTAAAACTTCTCCTAGAATCGCAGACGCTTCTTCCAGAATCAATAGCATGATTATTTCAGTAAACTTTTGTGGCCACTACTACTCTAACTGGAACAGCTGGTGTGATATATGTAGATGGAGAGAGAGAGAGAGAGGGAGAGAGAGAGATCAATAGTTTCAGGATAAAATAAAATGCTGAAATGTAATTCTCCTAAAATTACATCTCATTCCCAAGAATATCCTATTTAAAATTAGAGGAAGTAAAATGTATTTTTGCCAAGAAAACAGGGGTATAAAATGTATGTGGTTCATCGCGCTTTGGGCGTGAGCTCGTCGGCCAACACCTATCATAAACGGAAACATAATTGGTTTTCCAACATTTATCACTCTGGTAATTAACCAAAACGAAGCAATTACCTTCATGGTAGCATTCAACTTAAAGCTTTCCTTCCTCTGCTCCCAGGTTTAGTGTCCTCCAAACAGCGGCGGAGAATTTTTGTCATGTTTATCAACTGTTATATACGACAGCTTCTTCACGACCGCATTGGGAGTTCTCTTTGGAAACGACAGCGTCTGGATCATCTGCGACAGGTATTGAACTGCCTGTAGAACGAAGAACCGGTGTTTAGTTCATGAGAGAGCAAAATCTAGTGTCAAAAATCGGCAAGGTATAAATCTTACGGTGGAGTGGTTTGGCCGGGGCTCCCATCAGGTCCAACGCGTGGACAACTTTACTGTCTTTTCTACAGAGAGTTGCACGGACGCAACAGCATAGCAAGCCATGTCAGGATAACACAGAATGGTCGTCACGAGCAGTCCCAAAAGAGGCGTCGCAGGTACATTTAACTTTGAATGTGGTATGAAATAAACACACGGGCAGAAGCTCTAGCAAGGCATTGTAATTGATGAAGCTAATGCACATCATGCCAAGGAGATACACCAGTTAGTTAATCAGTTTAGTCAGAGATTGAATCCCCTGCAACTTCCAATCGATGAGAACTTCCAATTGATGAAGCTAATTGTTTTTGTAGATTGCATTGTTCTCACACATTTCCAGCCCACACAAACATGCAAGCTACAGAAAGTGAAAACAATAGGAGGAACTCACATAATCTTGATTCTGTGTAATACAAGCATCCTGGGCAGTTCTCTTCTTTGGCCTAACATTGCATTTACTTGTGTCCCCTGATTCAATATAACGTTGCACGTCCTTCAGAGAGCGAAATTCATAACCACTGACTGGGTTAGTGATGTACTGCAGAGATAAAAAGAATTAGAGGTAAAACAAGGGGTTCAACAAAAAGTACACAAAACAATGTCAAGGAAAATTAGATTTTTGGGGGGGCATTCTATAACAAAGAAAACTCGAGTATATCTTCAGAACACTAAAAAGACAGCCCAGTAAGTGGACAAAGCTAATTGCTATCAGCAGGGTTAGATACTAATAACCTAATCAGAACCTCAACTTCTTGGAGGTCCTTGAGAATATGTGACTAAAAGTGTAATCAGTTACTGGCTTCAAGCATATTTTATAGTAACAATAAGTATCACGTGGCAGATGCAGAGTAAAAGCATGCTAGGAGGCAGGAAAGACTGAAAGAGTCGGTACTGAATTATGATATAAGCAGAGTGAATTGAGGATGAACTTCTTTTGATTAAAATAAAGCACAACCATATTACAGAGAGGGAGGTTGTGGTCGACGCCGGCACACAAATGAAACCGCCGTCGTCGGGGTCGGGCGTGGGCTCCTTCCATCCTGGTCATCATCATCTTGGTCCTTGTGGATAGCATCCATGGATTGGAAGTGGGGTGACTTGACAATCCCCTCCCTTGAGATGGCTTGTTGTTTCCAGTTGAGATTCGTCCATGGAGAACAGAAGCTTCATGAGCACACACACACACAAAAGATAAGAGGAGGAGGCTTTGGAAAGTGAAACGGTCATGGGGATGGGGATGCTTACCCGAGCTAGGAGCCGTGGAGGCGGAGCTCGTTGGCCCATCACCACACCGGAGGAAACGACGGTGAGCTCGACCATGTGCGGCCGTGGTGGTCATCCTCGTCCATGGAGGAGGGTGGCTGCTGCACCGAATCGAAGAAATTGAGTGGGGCGGGAAGATAAGAAAGAAGGGGAGAGGAGAGGGAAGAGGAGAGCTCACCTCACCAGAGTTGGGGGCAGCCGAAGCCCTAGCAGCGGGGATGGGTCGCGCGCGAGCGCTTGCGGCCGTGAGGAGCAGATCTAGCCGGAGGAAAGGAAGCACCGTCACGAGGGGAGCTCGTGGGTGTGCTGTGCTCCGGCGAGGGCCGCCGGAACTCGCCGGAATCGCCTGGTGTTGGTGGCGGCGGCGAGGTGGAGGCTGGAATGCGGGAGGACGGGGGAAGGGGGAAGGGGGCGCGACTGCGCGAGTGCGGCAGGAAGCGGCTAGGTTTCTAGTGGCTGCTACTTTGTTTTTAAAGGGGTATGTGAAATGTCTAAAATGCCCTCGACGGGGCACGGGAATTACGCGCGGTGGCACGGCCGGGCGGGACACGGCTCATAGGGAAAATATCAGACGGTTGGAGACGACCGGGTAAATATCCGACGGCCCACGACGACCGAGCCCGAGATCCAACGGCCAGAGCGCAATCAAGAAAACGATCGGACGGCCGAGAAGCTCTAATCGCTGAGGAGCCTCCTGCATCCACTCCTCTCTTATCTCTGGATTGATACGGTGGAACCTTTCCTAACCATTGTTGTTTTTTTATGTATGCTCTCAGTCAGTCTACGCATGTAAATTGAAGCATTGTCTTATTTTCCACACGTATCCATTTTGCCTAACCATGCAGAAGATTAATGAGAAACCTCATGATGATAAAATTGACATAATATCCTATTGATGTGAACCACGAAGTCATAGGCACATTGATCGAAGCAGAGTAAAAACCTCACAGGACTAGACAAAGTAACCTACCTTGGGTCCATCCCAATGTTCTAATTTCATTTGTGAAGTGAACTTACAAAGTATGCCCTTTAGTTATACATCATTATCGCAGAAAACAACAAGTATTTCAACTTTGTAGTCATGAAGAAGTTGGCCGTCGGTCAAAATATGAACTTACTTTTTTTCCTTTTCGAAAAGGAGGATGAGCCCCGGCCTCTGCATCTGGGAGATGCATACGGTCATTTTATTGATTACTCTTGAGGAAATTACAAAGTATAACAACAATATGCCTGAATCCGCCATCTTGGTAGCATCTGCCGCTACTCCTATCCAAATGATGAAGGGGTGCAAGCTGGGCCACATACCCATACCTCTCACCTAAGCCTAACATCTAAAGCCGGAGGCCCCGACCGAGCCATCTGTCGGGTCCGGGGCTCAAACCGGTCTGACGCACTCAAATGTGTCGTCGCCGCCATCTTTCACTGGTCCATCTTCAGAGCAGATTGAGGTGACAACCTTGGCAGGTCCTCCGCCATCGACGCCACCACGACGCCAAATGACGACCTCCACCTACGCGAGCCTTGGCAGGTCCTCCGCCATTGACACCACCACGACGCCAGCCGACGACCTCCACCTACGCGACTCCAACTCCAAGCAACAGACATACATCCATGCTAGGAAAGGGCCGCACCACCGCTGTCGCCCACCACCCACAAGCGCCATCCAACCCCAAGCTTTCCAAAGCGGCGCCTTCAAGAAGGGAACGACACCGTGAGCGCCGCCGTCGCCCAACAGAGTTAGGGCTTTCGCCCGGGAAACCCAGGGGAAGGTGAAGTGAGGAGATTAGTCCATACCGACGCCTCCAAGAAGGGAAACGGCGCCCTGAGGTGTCGCCATCGGCGCGGCCGGTCATGGCCGGCCAGGGATTTTGCCCGAACTAGATCTCCGCCACTAGCAGCACCTCCTGTACAGAACCGGCGACCAAGAGGAAGCGCGGCCCGACCAAGCTGGCCCGCACGCCAAACAGGGGGGGAAGGGATGCGCCAGATCGCGCACACCGACCGCCGCAGAAGCCGCCGTCGGACGCCAACGACCACCGGATCCGGCCGCCCGCGCGGCCGGGACACCGGATCCACCACCCGCATGGCTATTAGCCGGCCATGCCTTGTCAATGGAGCCGCCGCTCCAGATCCTGGGTTCCCCACACATGAGCAGGGCAACCGAGGCCCCGCCGCAACCATCCTTGGCGCCGTTAAATTTCTCTCCTTTGATAACTTAATGATATATTGGTCAATTTATGCAAAAATGATCTCTCATGTTTTGTATATTCACTTATTTTGGGAAGTTCTTATCAATCTATAAAAAATTGACGGGCGCGGCAATGCGCGCATTCATGATCTAGTATGTTGTATAGGCTCATGTGCTGCAATTGACAAGTTAAACACACATATTCCTACTACTTTAAGGGACTGAAGTCTTTTCATGCAATTTCAATTATTTGCACCACTAGTCTGCTAATTGTCATATTCTAGCATATTCTGCTTATACGTCATTGTGCACAAAAGTCCGTGATAAAAAAATGGCCACTAGAGATTTCTTTGTGAGGAGCAAGCTACACAATAATCTAGGTGGTGTCTATTGAATAGTCTAGGCGGTGCATGGTTATTGGTAGATTGTAGTGTTTGATTTTATAGTTAGCTTTCTATTTAATATCTCATCTAAGCTCTTGAGAGTTGCTACTATTGGAACAATGAACCCATACCTATTTCTCACAATCAAACATAATTTTAGATGCATTTTCACTCTCTTTTGAAATTTAGTTTTATTTATTTCAACCGAAGGTAGAGTAACAACATATATTTTAAAATTTATCTACTTCTAATACAAACAAACAAATAGTCTAAGATATTAGAATCTAGGTATTATAAGATGCCAAAATGAACAATAGCATAACCACTATAATTCATTAGAGGGCAAAAAAATTAATAAAAGAAAACAATATAAATGTGTTAAAATATAAACAACAGAAGTAGCTTTTGTTGTAAGATATTACTTAAATTTCAAACATATTTGATATAGCAAGAATCAAAATAAATAATAAAAATATATCTTAATCCTTATCGAGAATATTATTTAATTGATTTTTTAAGTGTAACAGAAAATTTTAGTCGTTAAATTGGTAAAATGATGGAGGGAGCGAAAGCCATGGAACCCTAGCGAGACCGATCCCGTTTGAGGGATCGAGCGAGGAGACATGGAAGCGAGTCCGGCCCAAGCATTCTCTCGGGCGGCAGGTTGGCCTATAGGATGGCATTTTGTTTGTAATTTCAAGCTGAAACAGGCCTAGACTCCTAAAATCAAAACATTTTGTTTTGAGGGATCACTAGAATCGACCCAAAGCAATGATTTCACTTGCGGGTGATTGTGGTTTGATTCTCATGATTCAACATAATCAAATCGAGTTCTTTGGCTCTTCTGATTCTCCAGACCTTAATTATTCACAATCGGGTGAAAACAACTGCCTCTGAATCTTTCATCGTATTTGCTCATTTCGGTAATACGCAAACAACGTGTTTGTTTTTTGTTCTAATTATAGCAATGTATACAAATTAGTTTATCTAATTTAAAATGATTTTTTTTCAAACATATAGCTCGAATAAATATATACATCAAGGCTTCATGAACAATTAGTGTACTAAAAATGATTGTATTGGAAATGACACAAAGCTAAAATCAGGATGAAGAAAAATGTATGAAGTTTTTGATGCATTTGGTGTGATAAGATTATACAGGACTTGTGTACTTACTAGATTCATTTTTTTAGTTTTTACCTAAATTTTGATCAATGTCCGAATAAATCATAAGATAATAATTAATAAATCACACAAACCGGAAAACATTACAAACGTAAATATGGTATCTTAGCTTGCCTTTTGCTTGGCCATGTCGACTTTGCTTCTAGGGTAGCGTTGCGAGAGTACACAAATCATTGACGACTGTTTGAAAAACTTCTTCATGTCTTCACCACTAGTTTGCGTCATTCCTCCCTAATAAAATAGCAAATAAAAACACAACATAAGAATAGACATACATGTTTTCTTCTTCATTCACATGTTTAGCTATGTATATGAGCCTCAAATTCTAGATATTGAGCTCTTCCACTAAGGCGAGGGGCATGCACTCCTTTGTAGTTTGTCATGCTATATCCAAACTTCAATTCATAATTTTATTCACACGGACATTTATCAATAAATTGTCAATATTCTCTTCCGTGCTATTTAGACTCAGTTGCTGAATTGTGATGTCTCGTGCTTTGTTTTATGAGAGAATAACATGTGAAAACCAAGTTTTAATGAAAACTTTGTGGAAACCACGTAGAAAGTTTTCAAAATTCTAAAAAATACATTATGTCAAGAGAGTGATGTTATATTGACGTATGAAATTCCAAGTACAAAAACAAAACGATTTACGAGCTATGATAAAAACAAATCCAGCAACGAATGGCGGGTTTCTTGTGCAGCACTATTCAATGCTGATTTGCCTTTCTTTTTTTACACCTCATTTACACAATAAATTGCTACAAATCCCATTTTCCTTAATTTGTGTAAACATAGTGTCAGAGCTCAAAGGGTCAGTAGGAAGGCTACATGGTGAGATGATCGGGAAACTTGTTGGTGGAGCCGAGGACCCTGCCGCCGACGTCGGGGAAGAACTCGTGCCCCGTCAGCGGCCACACACCGCCGTAGCCGTCCACCTCCACCGGATACTTCATCAGGTGCCCCTGCATCTCCTCTGCCACCTCCCCCTCGTCCGTGTACCTCTCCCAGTTCTCCCGGGCCACCTGGTTCACCAGCCTCACGCACTCCGGCGACTCCGGCGCCTCCAGCACATCCCACAGCCAGCCCAGGTGCTCCTCCCAGAGCGACATCCTGTACCGGTGCACCTGCCCGCGCGGCCGCCGACCAGTGTGGTGCGGCTGGTGCGCGCCGACGGCTATCTCGGTGTCGCGGGAACCAGAGAGGGAGCGCTGGTTAACATTGGCGGAGCCGAGGAGCACGTACTCGTCGTCCACGACCATTCCCTTCGAGTGCACGTACACCATGAACCGCCCGTGCCTCCGCGCTAGCGCCGCCGGGCTCGTCCCCGTCTCCAGATGCGGGGGCGTTGCCGGTGCCTGTTCGCGGTTGCCGAGGCAGTAGAAGTTGAGATAGTCCTGCGGGTGCGCTCTGACGCCGGCCCCGGCCTCCGCGATCGCCTTCGCGACCACCTCGTACATCGCCTGCATCGTCTGCGCCTGCCAGAAGAGGGACTCCTGAGCCGGCGCCGACCCAGGCGGCCCCTCCGCCGCCGGCCACATCGGCAGCACCACGTACGCCGCGAAGTCTTCCCTGGCCCTTATCTTGCTCGCCGCCTTCAGCGCGATCTCCATCGGCACCAGGTTGCCGGCGCCCGGGTGCCGGAACGACGTCGGCCACGCGTACGACGACCCCACGAAGCGCTCGGTCTCGAGGTACACGAACCGGTCGGCGGCGCGGATCGCCGCCACGTACGCCGCGTGGATGCTCTGCTCCACGGCCAGGCTCTTGTCGCAGAGAAGGTTCCGCGCCTCCATCTCCTCCGTCTCCCAGGAGCGCGGGAACCCCTTCACCGACCCGGCGTCCACCGAACGGAACACCTGCGCGTGCCAGCACCGGGGGTCATCCTCCGGCAGGACGCGCAGGGCGTCGTCTTCGGCGTCGGCCACGACCGGGCTGAGGATCCAGGGGATGCGCTGGAGCTTGAGCAGAGCATCGTCCTTCCCGTGCTTGGACGCCTTCAAGTGCTTGGCTGTCGCCCTCCGCCACCGCTGCTCGAAGTTCTTGAGGACGTCGTACGCGGCGGCGCCGTCGAGGCGGCAGTGCATGTCGTGCCACGGCAGACGGGGCCCGTTCTCCGCGGCGGCGTCGCCGAGCGTGGGGTTGTGGATGTCCCCCCGGAAGACGGTGTCAAGGTCCTCGAAGAGCCGGTGGGCCGGCGTGTCATAGCGTCCGGCCGCGAGGTCGAGGCCGCCTAGGAAGGCCGTGATCCGGCGGGTGGCCTCGGACGCCGGCGTGTCGACGAGGATGCACTTCTGGTTGTGCGCGTACGGCGTGCCCACCACCTGCACGCTGGACAGGCATCCCACTTGATCAGCTCATGCATCCAGTTCCAAATTTGGACATCTTGGTAAGTCTTAAGTCATTTTTCGCAAGCCTTTAGATTTTCATCCAATGGTAGGCAACTCAAACTTGATTAACACAATGGAAACTCATAGTTTTGTTATATTTACCCTAATGGAAAACACTAATACGAAAGTTGCATATATACTCCAGTGTAAGATATAGGCGAAAAGAACGTGCAACTTTGAGATAAAAGATTGACTGAAATTGGGAAAGAAAAAAGCAATATCCTAAGATTAGGATAGAGATAAAGATATTATCCAAAGAAAATTCCTAGTGACAACAGAGATGTATAAGATATTATCCAAAGAAAACTCATAGTACTATATAAGCCGAACATTCGAAGTGGGACAACTTTTGGTCCACTGGAGAGGCAGAGAGTATGTGAATATTTATTTGTCTTTGTGAATGTCATACGAATTTTCTAACTAATGAATCTGAATTCACTTGTTCACTCGTCATTTTCTTTCTTTGAAGTCTCATTTGGGTATGTTGATCTTCCTAGTTTTCGGGAAGAATACCTGATTGTGTGTGACACTCTATTAGCTCTACTTTTTTGCGGGTGAGCTCTATAATATCTGACCCTATATAATATTATGTTCAGAAAAAAGGATTCGGTGGCATCTATTCTTTGGGCTAGCCCTTTGAACATACTTTGCAGGGCATTACTGGTGCGAGTGCAGCAGGCTGGAAACGGCTGCGCAGGATTTATTCAACCGGTTTGACTAGCAAACCACTCGTGTATTATGTGGATGAACTATGTAACCTTGGGTCCGACCGGTTCTATGGTCGTGTTTTCTTTTTCTTTCTTTGTTTTACTGTCTGATACTCGATGAGTTGACTTGATTCATGTTTAATAAAATGGCCATGTGCATCCAGGGATGCAGAGGCCAGGGTACGGTGCTCCCCTTTTTAGAAAAAAAAATGTTTATCTTCTTGGATGTTTTCTCAAACTAAAAAACTGCTACCTCCATTTTGAATTATAAATGTTTTAGATATTTAAATGTGGACTACATATGGACTGCAATGAATAAAAAAAACTAAAATGTGTCTATATACATCTGATCCCAAAAAAAGTTAGAGCATCTTATAATTCAGAATGGAGGGATTACACGAAATGGGCACACCACTTAAGGAAACATGCACATCGAAAGCTTGCCCATTTTAACATATTGTATA
>NC_041391.1:79770035-79776480 GCF_002162155.2 Triticum dicoccoides
AACTGTTAATTGCCCTATTCTAGCGTATTCTACTTATACTACGTCATGCACAAAAGTTCGAGAGAAAAAATGGCCCACTAGAGATTTCTTGGTGAAGTAGCAAGCTACATAATAATCTAGGTGGTGTGTCTACTTAATAATCTAGATGGTCCAAGGTAATTGGTAGATAGATCTAGGTGTTTATTTTATAGTTTCCTCCCTATTTAATATCATCTAATCTCTTGAGAGTTGCTACTATTAGAACTATGAAGCCATACGTCTTCCTCACCATCGAAAAAAAAATTAGACACGCTTTTACTATCTTTTGAAATTTAGTTCCTTATTTCAATTGAAAGTAGAACATTGTATACATTGTAAAATGTATTTACTTATAACACAAACAGACATATAGTCTAAGATATTCAAATCTAGATATTATAGGACGCTAAAATTAACCATAGCACATACACTATAATTCATCACTGGGCAAAAAATTAATATACAAAAAGATGCTATTAAAATAAAGGAAGAAGTAATGTTTTTTAAGATATTACTCAAATTTAATGAAACATATTTGTTATAACAAAAAGTAATTAAATCATAAATGAAATAATATCTTAATACTTAGCAACAATATTATTTAATTAATTCTTTTAAGCGTAATAGAAAATTTTAAAACTAAAATTGGTACAATGCTAGAGCGAGCAAAGGCAATTGACTCTTTAATAATGTTTGTTTATTTTTTCAGTAATACCGGATACACAAACCATGTGTTTGTCAATGTTCTAGTTATGCAACTACATTACATATATAAATTAGTTTTTTTTCTTGTAAACGAATTGGTTCAAACATATAGCTCGAATAAATATACATCAAGGGGCCATGAGCAATTAACATAATTTTTTTGTTTAAATAATATTTATTTGAAAAATTACATATACATGAATGAGTAAGGCAACAACCTTAGTTTTTTTTGGCTGTAAACGATGTTGTCATTCATGTTTTAAAATCATAAAAAAGTGAGCATAAAATCATGTTATTCCTATGGTGGCCAAAGATTTGCATAACCAAAATTGGTAAAAGAAAAAGCTCATTGAGATTAGGTCTCGTCGAATGGCACACCTTATTTCTCTCCTCCTCTCTCACACAGAGAGAAGATAGGCACATAGAAAACTTAAAGATAGTGGAAATGACATAAAGCGATGATGAAGATGATGAAAAATGTAAGTTTCTTGAGGCATTTGGTGTGATAATATTTGACGGGATTTGACAACTTAAAGATTCAGTTTTGTACATCTTACTTAATTTTGATCCATATCCCAAGAAACCATCAAGTAGTTAATAACAAATCAAAAAAAACTAAAAACAAACATAAGAGAAAATCTTGTATCTTAGCTTGCCTTTTGCTTGGCCATGTCAACTTTGCTTCTAGGGTAGCGATGCGAGAGTACACAAATCACAGATGATTGTTTGAAGAACTTCTTCGTGTCTTCGCCACTAGTTTGCATCATGCCTCCCTAATAAAAGAGCATATAAGAAAAACATTAGAATACAGCTATATGTTTTATTCTTCATTTACACATTTAGTGGTCAATACGAGCTTGGAATTCTAGTTGTTAAGCTCTCATATTGCAACTTTAAAATTCATATTGATACTAGGAATTTTAAAATCGAGGGAATGAACCCCGTGTGTATTTTTTTCATCTTATATCCAAACTTTAATTCATAATTTTATTTGATCGGTTGTTTATCAATAAATTGTCTGTGTTCTCTTTTGTGCTATTTAGACTCATTTGCTGAATTGTCATGTCTTGTGCTTTGTTTTGTAAAAGAATGTCGTGTAAAAATCAAGAGTTTCAATGAAAACTTTGCGGAAACCATGTTTAAAAGTTTTAAAATTTTCTAAAAAGTATATGTTTAGGAGGGTGATGTTATATAGTTTAGAAGGAAGAGGAAGACCTAGGGGGCTTACGTCCTCATTTCACTCTTTTTGCTCCTGCGAGACCGTTTGAACTACCACCACCCCATATAAAATGGTGGATTATACCATGATCGTCGTGCTTAGGTGCACTAGTTTTCAACAGCTCTGTTCCTACCAGGGGGGCATAGCGCTCCCGTCCACTCAAGGTGTTCCCTGTAACCAATTGGCTAAGTCGCTAAGTCATTGCGGACACTTGCCATCCTCTCATATCGAAAGACGAACAACGACTTCCGGAGGGTGTATACAAAGGTCTGCTTATAGGTTGAAATCATATTCGACCGCCTAAGGCAACATGCACTCAAGTTAAAAGTATACTGAGTGGTTGAAGGAAAGCGAAAAGGAATGGCTTTTTCATCTGGTCGGAGGACCGACCTGGGTTTGCACGAGCGTAGGCGGGTCCTGGAGTAAATTTGTGGCAGCAATCGACGACTCGATCCACCCCGCCCTTGGTGTTCGTAGATCGGTTTTGCCAGTTAGGGTTTGTGTGGTGGGTTTCGATGATCTCGGGTAGCCAAAGTGGAAGGGCCACTATCTAAGCTATTAGTGGGCTGGTTTGAACTATTGATTTACTGAATCGAGTGAAGCTGTGTTGCGTAACATATAGGTCGCCAAGTGCAAGCGTTGGTCAAGTGAGTCCTTCTACAAAACAAATTACCCAAATCTTACAGAAATAGCATCCCCCTACCCTGTGTTAAGCATATAGCTAACCACGGGAGCGCCCAGCGCCCAGAAGAGCAAAGCTGACATCTGAAATTTAAAGTTCACGCACAAAACCATGTGTTAGCTAAGATAAAAACAAATTAATGAATAGTGATGTTTCATGTTCACACTATTCAATGCTGATTTTTTACCTCGTAAAACAATTTGTATTTGTTTAGATTTTCTCGAAACGAATATCACATGTCAATTTGTATTTTTATGTTTTTCAATTTGGAATTTCACATGCTAAACGAATATCAACAATTAACATATTGTATTTGTTTAGATTTTCTCAAAACTTCAAAACATAGTTTTGCACATGGTTTCCACCGTTTTGCACCGAAGTTGATTTTCACGTGATATTCTTTTGTTTTATAACCTTATGTGGAAAAGTTGCACAAATATAAACAAAAAACTGAAGAAAAAAATACACAAAACCAGGCAAAATCTAGTAGCACAAATAGAATTAACATAAATCATGGTAATGACAACTCAACCTTGCCTTAAATGCTCGCTCAAGCATACAAAGACCGAGGTAGTAGTACGTGACTTCCTCTCGTTTCCTCCCTTAACCCTAGGCGGCTAGACTAAACTCTCCCCTTCAGGCTTCACGGCGAGCTCGTGGATTTGCCTCCCCTCTGTCTGCGACTCCGACGGCCAGTGGCGGGGAGGGAGATCCTAGGGCCTCCGCTCCAGTTAGTAGTTTAAGCTAAGGTATTTTAGTCCTCGCAGGTACACGCTTCTTCTACGAGTTTGTTTTCCGAGCCCTGATCCCTCTCGAGTTTGTCCGGCTGGACGTACGTGACGAAGCACTAGCGTAGATTCATGTCGTCTTCTTGGGGCGGTGAGGTTAGGATTTCTCATCTTATGGCCAAATTTGATGTCAGGTGTTTCAGATCTATACAAGGATTCAACGGCGACGACTACGTCTCCAGGGTGATGGTCCTTAGGGGCACGTGCACGCAAACTTCCTGGCTATCATTGACAAGGCCAAGCGGCGACAACGGCTCGTTCTGACCAAAGTAGTATTCGGTTGGTGGTCACAAAATCTCAATGTGTTTTTATATTAAGATGCTTTGTACTAACAAAAGATAAGATCATTTTCACAGAAAAAGACCGAGCTAGTAGTGCACTGATTTTCTGGTTCAAAATCCTTTTTGTGTGTGGCAACTTCTGGTTCCAATCCAAATGCGAGATATTCCATTGGTTTTATCCAATCATGTATTTTGGACCTACTCCCTCTGTTCGGAATTACTTGTCGCAGAAAAAAATGTATCTAGACGTATTCTAGTTCTAGATACATCCATTTTCGAGACAAGTAATTCCGAACGGAGGGAGTAAAATAATTATACGTGTAGGAATCCTATCAAGGTTTGAGAAAAATCGACAAAAGTTTGAATTATGCTTGATTTTTTTTTGCGAGGTGAATTATGCTTGAATTTGGCCCCAATTCATTTCTCACTAAGATAACCGGACGGAACTGCAAATATGTTTGGCACGTACTGAAATCGCTGAAATTTGGACGAAATTCCATTGGAATCGACAATTACGCACAAACAGCCAGCAGTCTGATTCCCCTAAAAAAAAGCCAGCAGTCTGATCATACCGTGTTTAGGAAGAAGCTGGGGTGCAGGGGAGTGTCGTGGTGGTCGGAGACGAGGAGGCAGACGCGGACGCCCTCCTGCGACTTGTACTTGAGCAGCTCCCCCAGCGCCATCTTCTCCACCTCAACGCCGGCCAGCGCCCTCACCTCCGCCGCCTTCTCCGCCATCTCCGGCGACATCTCCTCCCGCAGCAGCCTCACCCTCGCGCCCACCGCCCACCCCGCCACGTACACCAGTTTCTGCGCCCCCAGCACCGCCATGCACACGTCCTCCCAGCACCGCCCGCGCTCGTACGAGCACGGCGCACCCACCGGCACGTGCGCGTCCTGGTACAGCTTCAGCTCGCACCCACGCCGCGCCGGGAAGTACGCCGGCACGCCGCCGAAGCGGTGGCGCCGGGAGGACGACGACGATGCGGGGGTGAAGGTGAGGGAGACGCGGATGGCGGAGTTGGGTTTCGGAGGGCCGCGGCCGTCGGGGCGGAGCAGTGGGAGCCAGGCGTCCACGATGGGCTTGCCATCGAGGAGTGCGGCGGCCGGGAGGTAGGCGGCTCCGATGAGGTCGGAGCCGAAGGGGTCCGAGTCCCTGACCTGGAGGACGAGGCGGGAGGCCTCGTGCGCGAGGGGGATGCGTATGCGCGCCGACCAGTCCGGGGCCTCGGAGTTGCGGACGACGTAGGTGCGCGCGATCGTGGTGTCCGGGACGTCCGGCCGCGACACCGCGACGAGGGCGTAGGGGTCGGAGGTCGGGACGATGCTGTGGTGGCCGCGAGGCTTTTGGCGGCGGCGGCGGCGGCGGACGGGGCTGTCGGCGTCGGTGTCGGCGTCGATGTTGCGGCTGGGGAGGCGGCGGGGCCGGATGCAGAGTCGGCGGAGGATGGTTGAGAGGATGTCCATGTTGGGGAGGCCGCACGCCTCGTGGATGGTCAGGTCGAGGTCGCCGTGGAGGAGCTCGAGCCGCTCGCCGTCGTCGGCCATGGACGACATGGCCGGCCGGTCCGTCGGTCGGCGTACGTTTGCGCGCGCGTCCGATCTCCGGGCCGCGCCGTTATGCTCCCGCCACCTTTATGAGCCAATTAGCAGACGTTACGCGACACTGAAAAGTGGGGCCAAAGGAGGAAACAACGTGGACCTGAGAGGTCAGGTGGGCCCCGGCACGCATGTGTGGACTGTGGAGATCGGGATGCGATTCTTGGCTTCGCTCGAGGTTGATGCTTGTGCTGCTCCTCTACTCAACGTCTTCTTTTTCCAAGCCAACCAAATTAGAATGACGTAGTATATGTCATGATACAAATATGTTCCCTCCATCTCATCTTCTATATCTAAATAGCTGCCCCCCACTGTTGATCGCACCACTACGTCATCGCTAATCCTCCCGCAACCGCAAGCGCCCCGCTGCTGGCCGTTTGGTTTACTACATAGACAAGCCCGCAGTGCATGGGCAAGCGAGTCATGGGCTCATGACTTGGTTGATAGCCCATAGTGGCGGCCCATGTAATTAGGTTAATCTGCTCACGAAAATGTACGTACTAATTAGGGGAAAATCCTATTGGACGCTCGCTGCGTCGACTTGTCGAGGCTTCGCACAGAGAGAGCTAGCGATAGCGATCTAGATGGGCCGGCCCAGTTAGGAGGTAGCGCTAGCGCTGCAGCTTCCGGTTTTGGGAACCTTCTGGAGGGTTCCTGAACGGTTTTGGGAACCTTCTAGAAGGTTCTTGAACCGGGTTTTCACTGGTTTTTTCTGTTTGCTTTTTCTTTGTTATTTTTCCTGTCTTTTTCTTTTTCTTTCTTCGTTTTTCTGTTTCTTTATTTCATCTTTCAATTCGTTTTTCTTCTCTTTTTTTTCTTTTTGTTCACATTTCAAATTATGTTTGGGAGTTTCAAAAAATCTTCCCATTTCACATTCGCGCTTCCAAATTTGTTCTCCATTTCAAAATTTGTTCTCAACATTCAAAAATTGTTCGTGCTTTAAAAAATTGTTCGCGCTTCTAAATTTGTTCTCCATTTCGAAATTTGTTCTCAACATTCAAAAATTGTTCGTGCTTTCAAAAATTGTTCGCGCTTCAAATTTTTTCTCCATTTCAAAATTTGTTCTCAACATTCAAAAATTGTTCGTGCTTTCAAAAATTGTTCGAGCTTCCAAATTTGTTCTCCATTTCAAAATTTGTTTTCAACATTCAAAA
>NC_041391.1:79776867-79804025 GCF_002162155.2 Triticum dicoccoides
AACATTCAAAAATTGTTCGTGCTTTCAAAAATTGGTCGAGCTTCCAAATTTGTTCTCCATTTCAATATTTGTTCTCAACATTCAAAAATTGTTCGTGCTTTAAAAAATTGGTCGAGCTTCCAAATTTGTTCTCCATTTCAAAATTTGTTCTCAACATTCAAAAATTGTTCGTGCTTTAAAAAATTGTTTGCATCGTTTCAGAAACTGTTCACCTATTAATGGTTTATTCACAAAACAAAAATCATTTTGTTTCAAAAAAAGTTCCCATTTCCAAAATTTGTTAACAAATACTAAAACTGTTCACATGTTTAAATTTTGTTTGCAAATGCAAAAATGTATGGAAATTTCAAAAAAATGTTCCAAATGTTGTTCACAAATTCAAAGCTGTTCAGGAATTTCAAAATTTTGTTCGCATTTATGAAAATTGGTCACATTTTCATAAAATATGTTCTGAATTTGAAATTTGTTTGTATTTTGCAAAAAGGTTTAGAATTTCATATCTTTTCATTTAAGAATGTTCGAAATTTATAAATTTGTTCATGTTTTCAAAAAAGTTTGGAGGTTCAAATTCCGTATGTTTTTTGTTCAGAATTTCAATTTTTTGTTCTCATTTTTCAAAATTTGTTCCAATTGTTTCAAAGATTGTTTCGTGCTTTCAAAAAAATACTCGCATTTCCAAAAGGAATAGGAATTTAATAAACGAAATATGTATTTGGCAACCCTGTGCCAGATTGCAAAATCGCCACACTTGCAGGATGTCGTCCATTTGGAATCCAACGGACGCAAGACATTCCAGCTATTCAGTTCGTTTCTTCTGTCGCTGGGTGGTGGGCCAAGCCCGATACGATACGCTCGAACCGTCTCGCCCGATACGCTCGAACCGTCTCGCCCGATGCGCACTACTCTGTATCCCCGCTCCCGCTCTCTCTGTCTCCCCGCTCCCGCTCTCTCTGTCTCCGTCCACGGCGAGCGGCGGCGCGCCTTCTCCGGCCGATTCTCGGCGCTGGTTTTCCGTTCCACCGGTGAGTATGTACTCAATCTCCCTCACATCCGGCCCCAGTAGTTCGTGCGCCTCAAATCGACTGGTAACCGCGCGCCCGCTTCTCTGTCGCTCCGCCCCAGATCTCTCTTCGTCGACGGCGAGCGGCGGCGCCTTCTCCGAACGATTCGCGGTGTTAGTATTCTGTTCCACCGGCGAGTATCGACTCAATCACCCTCACATCCGCCCCCATTAGTTTTTGCTCTGTTTCTCGACGCCATCAGTGGCGGGATGTTCGTCGGGATGTTCACATGTTAGAACAGACTAGAAATGCGCCCAATGCGTTCAATTCGTGGTGCAGATGCTATTATTTAGCCCCTGTTTCGCATGCACATCGTTCCAGTGATTAATTTGCCATTTTCGATTTTCGTGGCTAGTTGCTGTAAATTTTGAGCTGATCCCCTGTTACATTGTTCAATTCTTATTTCTAGGGTTTTCTCTATATGCAAAACCATTATGTATACATTCATGATTCGCCATCAATGATGTATCCATTCATGATTCTGATTTCTAGGATTTTCTGTAATTGCTACATGGCTCGATTTCCCTGATTTTTGTTAGCACTATCAGTGGTGTCTCGTTTTCATGATGCATTTTGTGTTTCTAGTCTAGGAGAGCGATATTTTGGCAACTTATGGATGTGCCACCATTTAGTTTAACCGAACTTTAATTGTGAATAGGATTACCATCACTGGTGTGACTAATTTATCAGGAGTCTACTGTAAAATTTATCATGTCACTGATTTTTTAATACTTAGTTCTGTGATGTCCATTATATGTGTTTACGTGTAAGTTGTTGCCATCCCTAATTTGCATAAGTTATCTTGCCCGATACATACATTTTTATCGGTGCATCATAAGCAAACAAAAATTGAGATATTCAATATTTAGTAGAAGAACACATGTTCTTTTTTTGTTTTTCGTCTTTCTCTGTTGTGGATGAGTTATCTTGTTGTATGCTCACAAGTTACCAATGTATCATAAGAATATGTGTGTGACTGTTATTTCAACAGCCTGCATTCTTTATGGTCACTTTTTTCTCTTTGGTATTCTTGTGTGTCAGGTCACAATGCCAAGGAAGCGCAAATTAGATGATGACTTTGAGGAGGCGTACCCCTTAAAGAAGCAGAAGCCTCCCGCAGATCGGAACAGGGCTTCTCCTAGTGCTCTTGTGACTGCCTGTAAGGATATGTCTGATGAGAGGATGTCCGCGATTGATGACATGGATTTCACTAGTTTGCGGAATATCAAGTGTGATAATCTGTTCAATCCGCTTTCTCAATGGCTTGCTGGTCTATACGACCCTGATTCTCGTGAGGTTGTTGTACCTGGTCGCGGGAGGTTACCGGTCAGTGAAGAGTCTGTGCATCGTATAATGGGTGTGCCACGAGGTGATATTGCGGTGGATTTCAAGGTTCCTACAGATGCACAGCTTGAACTTGCGGGAGATCTTTTTGGTGATCTTGGACATGCTCCTAAAACTGTAGATGTATTAAACCTTATCTTGAGCACTAACCAGCATGATGACAATTTCAAGCGCTTGTGGCTTGTGCTTGCTGCCAGCATTGTGATGGCGCCGACGACTTCCAACAAGATCAGCACCAGATGGTATCCTGTGTTGGTAAGCACATCTGGCTATCTTTCTAGTCCATACTATTTATCTCTTTTATTTTTTTTTATTTTTACATGGTAACTTCTTTTGCTTCTCAGTCTGATGATTTATGCACATATGCACTTGATAACTCTCCCAGCTTTTTGTAGTGTGGTAATTTCTGTCCCTTTGTTTTTTTTATGATCTGAAGTGTGGTAATTATGTAGTAGTTCACCTGATAACCTTTTTCTGACAGTGTTGTAATTATACAGCAATGCAGCTGATATCTTTTTATGAAAGTGTGAAAATCATATAGCAATGCACCTGATAACTTTTTCATGAAAGTGTGGTACTCATATAGTAATGCACCTGATAACTTATTTATGCCTTGCAATGAGGTTCTTCTCAATAATGTGGTATTTTGTGTGCTTATGTACTTGGTGATATAATGTTTAACAGTGTTGTAAGTGACTACTTATGTCCCCTGCTAACTTGTGTGCATACATTCCTCTATTGTTTCATGTGTTCTCTTTTTTTTTCACAGCAAAATATTGGCAATGTAAAAAACCTCAACTGGTGCAAATTTATTGCGGATCAGCTTCACAAAGCTCTTTCAAAAAGAAAGCCTACGACAGGCTGCCTCCTATTCTACAATGTTAGTCCCCTTATTCTTGTTTTTTGTTCCCATGATTTTTGGATTGTATATCTTTTTCCGCCAAACAGGTAGATTTGTAATGACCTTTTCTGTTTTTCCAGCTTCTGTATATAGATGCTATTGACTTAACTGGCCTTGGTATCATCTTGCCTAATGGTCCTTTTGCAATTAATGTGTGGACGAATGAGTTGGCATCGAAAGTTCTCCGGATGGATGTCCAGAAGAACAAGCTTTCTTATGGGAAATTACCGGTAATTTCCCATTTATCATTTTTCTTACCTTCTATGTATTGCCATCAGTTTTATAACGATTTTTACTTGTTTTATCATATTTATTTCAGCTTAAGCCCCAATATGGCCAAGACTATTGCTTATTTGGTGGCTTGCAAGGTCTAGATAAATTCATGTGTGTTCATGCACCCCAAAACTGTTCTGAACAGGTTATTTACCCTTTTTTATGTGTTTGATTATTTTTCTTTTTCCATTTCCTGGTAAAAACTGTTATAAATACCTGGTAACTTTTACTGTTTTTAGGATGATAACTTTTTTTTCCTAGTTTGGATTCTCACTTTGGATTAACTTTGTTTCGAACTTATTTTTGTGTGGTATTTTTAGTAATTGTTTGTATGGTGATCAATGTTTCTCACAACCCTATTTATTTTGTTTTTTCATTCTTGTTTTTTCTATCAGAAACTTGCTAAAGCTTCTGCTATTGTGGGCCGCTTTTCGTCTGGCATGGTTGGCCTCATCGGTGGTCTTGTTAATGAGTTCATGTCCTTGGATTGTGAAGACAGCTCATGGATGTCCCGTGTGTTAGAGAGCCAACTCAAGGGTTTATCTTCTGCCGCCGGGAATACTGCTGGGAAGACTGCGAGCACCCGTCTTGCATCCCGTTCACGTGAAGTGAAAGATTCCGGCAAGCAAACTGTTGAAGGTTCAGATTCTGATCATGAGGTTGATGATGGTGGCGGTGATGGTCACTCTGATGAAGATCTAGATTTTCACGTTCATTACCATCATTCTTCAGGTGGACCGAACACCCATGAGGCTTCAGGTAGTGGGGGTAGTGCTGGACCGAGTGCCCATGTTGCTTCAGGTAGTGGCACAACGAATCCAGATGTGGATGCAACTATGTTCGCAACTGCCACAGTGTCTGTAAGGTCAGCTGGAATTGATGGAACTACTACTGCAGGAACTGATCAACCTCTCGAGTCTCAGATTATGCTCACTTCACGTTCTGGTGATGTATCTAGTGATGGATTGCATAACCAGCCATATATGACGGATACTCAAAACGAGGCTGCTGTTGATGCTTCCGTGAAGAGGTGCGGTTCTTCTCTTGTCCGTAACTTGGGTAAGCAATATGTCAGGCGTCGCAAGAAATTACGCCTCCCTTCTCCGCCGATGGCCACTGGTACAACTGTTTCTGACCAGCCGTCTTTGGATGATACACATTGTTCTATCAAGGCAATCGTCATCAAAGAGCTTGCCATTGTATGCCCTGATAAGGGCACTAACTCAGTAATTGCCTATCCTACGCGGAAGAAGCAACATCCCAAAAAGTGAGTTTCTTATCATCTGGTAGTTGAGTTCTTTTTATTTCATTTTTTATATTGCATTTTTGTTCATATTTAGTTGTTGTTACTCTTTTGTGTTATAACTTCTGCCAGCACCTACCTTCTGAAAATTAGAAGTAACTCTGTGTGTAAATTGTTTATTCCTTAATAAGCATGTGTTCTTGTCTAAAATGAATAGTAATAATATCACGGTGATAACTTTAGTTCTTTATCTGAACAGTATGTAGTTTTAACCCTGTTTTGCATGATAATTTTAGTGATTATACGCTGGTAAGCATTTGTTATTTGTCTATGGTAACAATTTTCTCACGTGCAATATATCCTTTTCAAATAATAAATTTTCAGGGGTTCCAATGCTCCACTTATTAGTGTTGCCGACCTTCAGCAATCGCGGTCTACCAGTGTGGGTGTCACGTCTGAGGTTGTACCTAGTAATCTTACCCTATCTCCGGCAGATGTTGACTCGTCTGACACGTCACGCAGGTAATTATGAATGCTATTTTTTCTCACTATATGAAATCTAAATTATTTTTTCTATTTTTTATTTTTCTTTGGTAAATTAGGTGAATGTACACCGATAATTTAACTTTTTTTACGCGTGGCATTGTAAACTGTATGCAAAGTGCTGTTAGTTTTTACAGTCAAATCTGTTATAAGTTTACTTTTATTTTTAGCATGATAAATTTGTTTGGTAACTTTTACAGACAATGTGAATACAATATGGTAACTAAAGTTTTATTAGCTGGTAACTAATGTCAATATAAGCTGGTAACTAATGTTATTTTTGCTGTTGTACAATACAAATATAACCTGATAACTACTGTCAATATAAGCTGTTAACTGATGTCAATATAAGCTGGTAACTAATGTCAATTTAAGCTGGTAACTAATGTTATTTTTGCTCTTGTACAATACAAATATAACCTGGTAACTAATGTCAATATAAGCTGTTAACTAATGTTTTTTTAAGCTGGTAATGTTTTCTTTTCTTGTGTGTAGTCAGAAGACCAAGGTTACTGTGAGAAAGGTTTCAAAGTCTTCTAAAGTTGCAGCTGCAACTATATCTTCTCCTCGTGTTGCTTCCAAGGATGCGAAAGATGATTCCAAAGACTCGCCCGTGGTCAGTTCTCCTCGTGTTGGAGCCGTGGATGAGCTCGCGGAAGTAGCCATTATTACTCAAGTGGTAGAAGAGATTGCCAATGTTGTTATTGGCACTGAAGCTGAAACTTCTGCTGATCAACCTCAAGTAATTGCTCATCCAGTGAGCGCTGCCGTAGCTGAAACTTCTGTTGATCAAGATCAAGGAATTGCTCCTCCAATGAGCGTTGGCGTAGCTGAAGATGTCCAAGCTCTTGTTAAAATACCTTGTGTTGTTCAAGCTCCAGTTGAATCTGCCCAATCCAATGTGGCAGAACCAGTTGAAACTGAAGATGCATTGTTTGTTGAAGCTCAAGTTGGGGATGACCGAGTCGCTGACGCCCAAGAATTCAGCATTAATGAAGATGTAGAAGATGTTGTTGCTGAGAGGCCCTACAGGGATTTCACCCCACCATCTTGCTCTCTTGGCATAGATTTTGGCCCCACACCACCCGGACCAGATATTAATACGACAGTCGTAGTCCCAGCTGCAGTACCAACACCGCCCCCAGCTGTTGTTTCGACAACTCATGTACCAGTAGTTGACCCAACCGTTAACAATGCTCCCCAAGACCGAGCAGCAGCATCCCCAATTGATGAGATGTCGGCAAATGCAGGAGATAATCCTGTTGACTCCAAGCTGGTTTCATGCTCTGAGCCTGTCGACCTTGGTAAGTGAAGGCATATACGTGTCTTCGCTTTATCACAAAAGATTGATGGGATGGATGTCTGCTTTTCGAAGACCCTGTTTATGCTTTTAGTTTGATCCTTGTGTGTATATTTATGTTGTTTTTATCCTTTTTATGGACAACCCCCCCCCTCTCACATGTAATGAGTTGTGCTTTTGCGTGTGTGCTATGAAATGAACTACTTGTTTTCGTTTCACATTCGCTCTCTTTTTTTATGCTCATTTGGATGTATTATATGTGATTATTATTGTTCATTAACCCTGGTAACTTTTACTAACATCTGACTGATAATTACTGTGCTCTCTACTTGTATCTGATAATTATATCGCTCTATCGTACGGTAACTTTTTAACTGATCTGATAACCTTTTTGCGAATGTGGCGCTGGTATTTTTCGTTTTGTTTTAACAAGATACCTACATGTTTTCATTTTTTCGCTAACTAGTTACTTAAACGGTTACATTTTTCTGATCTCTCCTGATAACTTCTGCTAGCACCATGCGGGTAATTTCAACCCTTTTATTTATTTATCCCTGGTAACATTTACTAACATCTGACTTATACTTACCGCGCTCTACTTTTAACTGATAATTATAGTGCTCTACATGAAAGATATTGTACCTTGTTTGCAGCTTTTCATTTTTATCGTATGGTAATTTTCACCATGATAACCTTTGTGAATGTTGTGCTGGTAACATTTTATTATCACACCCTGATAACTTCTGCTACCACCATGCTGATAACTTCAACCCTCTTTTTCTTTTATTGTTACTGGAAATACCCCCCCTTTCCCTACACGCACACAACAGACCATTTTTAATACATTCATGCTGCCCCTTTAACTATCCTGACCCCCTCATTTTCTTCCCTTTTTCTCTCTACAGTAATTATATCATCATTCTTTAATATCTATCACCTTTTTTCTTTAGTTGTTTTTCCACATAATTGACTTCTCAAACTGACCTGATTGCAACTTTTTGAAGATCGTCGAGTTCGAGTTTATGATGCAGATGTTGAAGACGACGATATAATTATGTGGGTTGAAGAAGTCGAACGTGCCACTGCTATAGCAAAAGCAAATAACGCTTCTGTAAAAGGTAGTGATAGGAAGATTTTTTTTAACAAATATTTCTTACTGCCAACCTTGATAACATCATTATGTTTCATGTTGATAATTTACTGTTCTAAACTCTAATAAGTTCTTTTCTTTTTTGTTTCCCCATACTATTTTTTGTCACCAATCCAAACTCGGATAACTCCCTTCACTTTTCTTCTAGACCACCCTGTTGGGGAACGTAGCAGAAATTCAAAATTTTCCTACGTGTCACCAAGATCTATCTATGGAGAAACCAGCTACGAGTAGAAGGAGAGTGCATCTACATACCCTTGTAGATCGCTAAGCGGAAGCGCTCAAGTGAACGGGGTTGATGGAGTCGTACTCGTCGTGATTCAGATCACCGATGATCCTAGTGTCGAACGGACGACACCTCCGCGTTCAACACACGTACAGCTCGACGATGTCTCCCACGCCTTGATCCAGCAAGGAGAGAGGGAGAGGTTGAGGAAGACTCCATCCAGCAGCAGCACAACGGCGTGGTGATGATGGAGGAGCGTGGCAACCCTGCAGGGCTTCGCCAAGCACCTACGGGAGAGGAGGAGGTGTCACGGGAGGGAGGGAGGCACCAAGGGCTCAGGTATGGAAGCCCTCCCTCCCCTCCACTATATATAGGGGCAGGGGAGAGGGGGGAGGCGCAGCCTTGCCCCTTCCTCCAAGGAAGGGGTGCGGCTAAGAGGGGGGGAGGAGTCCATCCTCCCCAAGGCACCTCGGAGGTGCCTTCCCCCTTTAGGACTCTCCCCTTTTTCCTATATCTTGGCGCATGGGCCTCTAGGGGCTGGTGCCCTTGGCCCATGTAGGCCAAGGCGCACCCCCTACAGCCCATGTGGCCCCCCGGGGCAGGTGGCCCCACCCGGTGGGCCCCCGGGACCCTTCCGGTGGTCCCGGTACAATACCGATGACCCCGAAACTTGTCCCGATGGCCGAAACAGGACTTCCTATATATAAATCTTTACCTCCGGACCATTCCGGAACTCCTCATGACGTCCGGGATCTCATCCGGGACTCCGAACAACATTCGGTAACCACATACAAGCTTCCTTTATAACCCTAGCATCATCGAACCTTAAGTGTGTAGACCCTACGGGTTCGGGAGACATGCAGACATGACCGAGACGTTCTCCGGTCAATAACCAACAGCGGGATCTGGATACCCATGTTGGCTCCCACATGTTCCACGATGATCTCATCGGATGAACCACGATGTCAAGGACTCAATCAATCTCGTATACAATTCCCTTTGTCTAGCGGTATGGTACTTGCCCGAGATTCGATCGTCGGTATACCGATACCTTGTTCAATCTCGTTACCGGCAAGTCCCTTTACTCGTTCCGTAACACATCATCCCGTGATCAACCCCTTGGTCACATTGTGCACATTATGATGATGTCCTACCGAGTGGGCCCAGAGATACCTCTCCGTTTACACGGAGTGACAAATCCCAATCTCGATTCGTGCCAACCCAACAGACACTTTCAGAGATACCCGTAGTGTACCTTTATAGCCACCCAGTTACGTTGTGACGTTTGGCACACCCAAAGCACTCCTACGGTATCCGGGAGTTGCACAATCTCATGGTCTAAGGAAATGATACTTGACATTAGAAAAGCTTTAGCATACGAACTACATGATCTTGTGCTAGGCTTAGGATTGGGTCTTGTCCATCACATCATTCTCCTAATGATGTGATCCCGTTATCAACGACATCCAATGTCCATGGTTAGGAAACCGTAACCATCTATTGATTAACGAGCTAGTCAACTAGAGGCTTACTAGGGACATGGTGTTGTCTATGTATCCACACATGTATCTGAGTTTCCTATCAATACAATTCTAGCATGGATAATAAACGATTATCATGAACAAGGAAATATAATAATAATCAATTTATTATTGCCTCTAGGGCATATTTCCAACAGTCTCCCACTTGCACTAGAGTCAATAATCTAGTTCACATCGATATGTGATTAACACTCAAGGTCACATCCCCATGTGACTAACACCCAAAGAGTTTACTAGAGTCAATAATCTAGTTCACATTTACCATGTGATTAACACTCGATGAGTTTTGGGTTTGATCATGTTATGCTTGTGAGAGAGGTTATAGTCAACGGGTCTGAACCTTTCAGCTCCGTGTGTGCTTTACAAATCTCTATGTCATCTCCTAGATGCAGCTACCACGTTCTATTTGGAGCTATTCCAAATAACTGTTCTACTTGGAGCTATTCTAAATTGTTGCTCCATTATACGTATCCGGTATCTCTTCTCAGAGCTATCCGGATAGGTGTTAAGCTTGCATCGACATAACCCTTTACGACGAACTCTTTTACCACCTCCATAATTAAGAAAATTCCTTAGTCCACTAGTTACTAAGGATAACTTTGACCGCTGTCCTGTGATCCATTCTTGGATCACTCTTGTACCCCTTGACTGACTCATGGTAAAGCACACTTCAGGTGCGGTACACAGCATAGCATACTGTAGAGCCTATGTCTTAAGCATAGGGGACGACCTTCGTTCCTTTCTCTCTATTCTGCCATGGTCGAGCTTCAAGTCTTAACTTCATACCTTACAACTCAGGCAAGAACTCCTTCTTTGACTGATCCATCTTGAACACCTTCAAGATCACGTCAAGGCATGTGCTCATTTGAAAGTACTATTAAGCGTTTTTGATCTATCCTTATAGATCTTGATGCTCAATGTTCAAGTAGCTTAATCCAGGTTTTCCATTGAAAACACTTTCCAAATAACCCTATATGCTTTCCAGAAATTCTACGTCATTTCTGATCATTAATATGTCAACAACATATACTCATCAGAAATTCTATAGTGCTCCCACTCACTTCTTTGGAAATACAAGTTTCTCATAAACTTTGTATACACCCAAAATCTTTGATCATCATCAAAGCATACATTCCAACTCCGAGATGCTCACTCCAGTCCTCAGAAGGATTGCTGGAGCTTTTGCATACTTATTAGCATATTTCAGGATAGACAAAACCTTCCGGTTGTATCACATACAACCTTTCCTCAAAAATCGTCGAGGAAACAATGTTTTGACATCCTATCTGCAAGATTTCATAAATAATGCAGTAATTGCTAATATAATTCCAACAGACTCTTAGCATCGCTACGAGTGAGAAAGTCTCATCGTAGTCAACTCCTTGAACTTGTCGAAAAACATCTTAACGACAAGTCGAGCTTTCTCAATGGTGACACTTACCATCATTGTCTGTCTTCCTTTCAAAATCCATATGTACCTAACAGCCTTACGACCATCAAGTAGTTCTTCCAAAGTCTACACTTTGTTTTCATACATGGATCCTCTCTCGGGTTTTATGGCCTTGAGCCATTTATCGGAATCCGGGCCCACCATCGCTTCTCCATAACTCGTAGGTTCATTGTTGTCTAGCAACATGACTTCTAAGACAGGATTACGTACCATTCTGAAGTAGTATGCATCCTTGTCGTCCTACGAGGTTTGGGAGTGACTTGATCCGAAGTCTCATGATCAATATCATAAGCTTCCACTTCAATTGGTGTAGGTGCCACAGGAACAACTCTTTGTGCCCTGCTATACACTAATTGAAGTGACGGTTCAATAACCTAATCAAGTCTCCACCATCCTCCCACTCAATTCTTTCAAGAGAAACTTTTCCTCGAGAAAGGATCCGATTCTAGAAACAATCCCTTATTGCTTTCGAATCTGAGACAGGAGGTATACCCAACTGTTTTGGGTGTCCTATGAAGATGCATTTATCCGCTTTGGGTTCGAGCTTATCAGCCTGAAACCTTTCCACATAAGCATCACAGGCCCAAACTTCTAAGAAATGACAGCTTAGGTTTCTCTAAACCATAATTCATACGGTGTCATCTCAACGGAATTATGTGGTGCCCTATTTAAAGTGAATGTGGTTGTCTCTAATGCCTAACCCATAAACTATCGTGGTAATTCGATAAGAGACATCATGGTATGCATCATATCCAATAGGGTGCAGTTATGATGTTCGGACACACCATCACACTATGGTGTTCCAGGCTGTATTAGTTGTGAAACAATTTCCACAATGTCTTAATTCTGTGCCAAACTCGTAATTCAGATATTCATCTCTATGATCATATCATAGATATTTTATCCTCTTGTCACGACGATCTTTCAACTTCACCCTGAAATTACTTGAACCTTTCAATAATTCAGACTCATGATTCATCAAGTAAATGTACTCAACATCCACTCAAATTATCTGTGAAGTAAGAACATAACAATATCCACTACATGCCTCAGCACTCATTGGACTGTACACATCAAAATGTATTACTTCCAACAAGTTGCTATCTTGTTCCATCTTACTGAAAACGAGGCTTTTTAGTCATCTTGCCCGTGTGGTATGATTTGCATGTCCCAAGTGATTCAAAATCAAGTGAGTCAAAACGGTCCATTTGCATGGAGTTTCTTCATGCATATACACCAATAGACATGGTTCGCATGTCTCAAACTTTTCAAAAACGAGTGAGCCCAAAGATCCATCAATATGGAGCTTCTTCATGCGTTTTATACCGATATGACTTACGTGGCAGTGCCACAAGTAGGTGGTACTATCATTACTATCTTTTGGCATGAACATGTGTATCACTACGATCGAGATTTAATAAACCATTCATTTTAGGTGTAAGACCATTGAAGGTATTATTCAAATAAACAGAGTAACCATTATTCTCCTTAAATGAATAACCGTATTGCGATAGACGTAATCCAATCATGTCTATGCTCAACGCAAACACCAAATAACAATTATTTAGGTTTAACACCAATCTCTTTGGTAGAGGGAGCGTGCGATGTTTGATCATGTCAAGCTTGGAAAAACTTCCAACACATATCGTCAGCTCACCTTTAGCTAGTCTCCGTTTATTCCGTAGCCTTTTGTTTCGAGTTACTAACACTTAGCAACCGAACCGGTATCTAATACCCTGGTGCTACTAGGAGTACTAGCAAAGTACACATTAACACAATGTATATCCAATATACTTCTATCGACCTTGCCAGCCTTCTTATCTACCAAGTATCTAGGGTAATTCTGCTCTAGTGGTTGTTCCCCTTATTACAGAAGCACTTAGTCTCGGGTTTGGGTTTTACCTTGGGTTTCTTCACTAGAGCAGCAGCTGATTTGCCGTTTCATGAAGTATCCCTTCTTGCCCTTGCCCTTCTTGAAACTAGTGGTTTCACCAACCATCAACAATTGATGCTCCTTCTTGATTTCTACTTTCGCGGTGTCAAACATCGCGAGTATCTCAAGGATCATCATATATGTCCCTGATATATTATAGTTCATCATGAAGCTCTAGCAGCTTGGTGGTAATGACTTCGGAGAACCATCACTGTCTTATCTGGAAGATCAACTCCCACTCGATTCAAGCGATTGTTGTACTCAGACAATCTGAGCACAAGCACAACAATTGAGCTTTTCTCCTTAGTTTGCAGGTTAAGAAAGTCATCGGAGGTCTTATACCTCTTGACATGGGCACGAGCCTGAAATCCCAATTTCAGCCCTCAAAACATCTCATATGTTTCGCGACGTTTCAAAAACGTCTTTGGTGCCTCAACTCTAAACCGTTTAACTGAACTATCACGTAGTTATCAAAACGTGTATGTCAGATGTTCGCAACAACCACAGACAACGTTCGAGGTTCAGCACACTGAGCGGTGCATTAAGGACATAAGCCTTCTATGAAGCAATGAGGACAATCCTCAGTTTACGGACCTAGTCCGCATAATTGCTACTATCAACTTTCAACTAATTTTCTCTAGGAACATATCTAAACAGTAGAACTATAGCGTGAGCTACGACATAATTTGCAAAATCCTTTTGGCTATGTTCAGGATAATTAAGTTCATCTTATGAACTCCCACTCAGATAGACATCCCTCTAGTCATCTAAGTGATTACATGATCCGAGTCAAACTAGGCCGTGTCCGATCATCACGTGAGACGGACTAGTCATCATCGGTGAACATCTTCATGTTGATCGTATCTTCTATACGACTCATGCTCGACCTTTTGGTCTCCGTGTTCCGAGGCCATGTCTGTACATGCTAGGCTCGTCAAGTTAACCCTAAGTGTTTCGCGTGTGTAAATCTGTCTTACACCCGTTGTATGTGAACGTTAGAATCTAACACCCGATCATCACGTGGTGCTTCGAAACACGAACTGTCGCAACGGTGCACAGTTAGGGGAGAACACTTCTTGAAATTGTTGTAAGGGATCATCTTATTTACTACCATCGTTCTAAGCAAATAAGATGTATAAACATGATAAACATCACATGCAATCAAATAGTGACATGATATGGCCATCATCACTTTGCTCCTTTTGATCTCCATCTTCGGGGCTCCATGATCATCATCGTCACCAGCATGACACCATGATCTCCATCATCATGATCTCCATCATCGTGTCTTCATGAAGTTGCCTCGCCAACTATTACTTCTACTACTATGGCTAACGGTTAGCAATAAAGTAAAGTAATTACATGACGTTTAAGTTGACACGCAGGTCACAAATAAATAAAGACAACTCCTATGGCTCCTGCCGGTTGTCATACTCATCGACATGCAAGTCGTGATTCCTATTACAAGAACATGATCAATCTCATACATCACATATATCATTCATCACATCCTTTTTGGCCATATCACATCACATAGCATACCCTGCAAAAACAAGTTAGACGTCCTCTAATTGTTGTTTGCATGTTTTACGTGGCTGCTATGGGTTTCTAGCAAGAACGTTTCTTACCTACGCATGAACCACAACCTGATATGCCAATTGCTATTTACCCTTCATAAGGACCCTTTTCATCGAATCCGATCCGACTAAAGTGGGAGAGACAGACACCCGCCAGCCACCTTATGCAACTAGTGCATGTTTGTCGGTGGAACCGGTCTCACGTAAGCGTACGTGTAAGGTTGGTCCGGGCCGCTTCATCCCACGATGCCGCCGAATCAAGATAAGACTAGTAACGGCAAGCATATTGAACAATATCGACGCCCACAACTACTTTGTGTTCTACTCGTGCATAGAATCTACGCAATAGACCTAGCTCATGATGCCACTGTTGGGGAACGTAGCAGAAATTCAAAATTTTCCTACGTGTCACCAAGATCTATCTATGGAGAAACCAGCTACGAGTAGAAGGAGAGTGCATCTACATACCCTTGTAGATCGCTAAGCGGAAGCGTTCAAGTGAACGGGGTTGATGGAGTCGTACTCGTCGTGATTCAGATCACCGATGATCCTAGTGCCGAACGGACGGCACCTCCGCGTTCAACACACGTACAGCTCGACGATGTCTCCCACGCCTTGATCCAGCAAGGAGAGAGGGAGAGGTTGAGGAAGACTCCATCCAGCAGCAGCACAACGGCGTGGTGATGATGGAGGAGCGTGGCAATCCTGCAGGGCTTCGCCAAGCACCTACGGGAGAGGAGGAGGTGTCACGGGAGGGAGGGAGGCACCAAGGGCTCAGGTATGGAAGCCCTCCCTCCCCTCCACTATATATAGGGGCAGGGGAGAGGGGGGAGGCGCAGCCTTGCCCCTTCCTCCAAGGAAGGGGTGCGGCTAAGAGGGGGGGAGGAGTCCATCCTCCCCAAGGCACCTCGGAGGTGCCTTCCCCCTTTAGGACTCTCCCCTTTTTCCTATATCTTGGCGCATGGGCCTCTAGGGGCTGGAGCCCTTGGCCCATGTAGGCCAAGGCGCACCCCCTACAGCCAATGTGGCCCCCCGGGGCAGGTGGCCCCACCCGGTGGGCCCCCGGGACCCTTCCGGTGGTCCCGGTACAATACCGATGACCCCGAAACTTGTCCCGATGGCCGAAATAAAACTTCCTATATATAAATCTTTACCTCCGGACCATTCCGGAACTCCTCGTGACGTCCGGGATCTCATCCGGGACTCCGAACAACATTCGGTAACCACATACAAGCTTCCTTTATAACCCTAGCGTCATCGAACCTTAAGTGTGTAGACCCTACGGGTTCGGGAGACATGCAGACATGACCGAGACGTTCTCCGGTCAATAACCAACAGCGGGATCTGGATACCCATGTTGGCTCCCACATGTTCCACGATGATCTCATCGGATGAACCACGATGTCAAGGACTCAATCAATCCCGTATACAATTCCCTTTGTCTAGCGGTATGGTACTTGCCCGAGATTCGATCGTCGGTATACCGATACCTTGTTCAATCTCGTTACCGACAAGTCTCTTTACTCGTTCCGTAACACATCATCCCGTGATCAACCCCTTGGTCACATTGTGCACATTATGATGATGTCCTACCGAGTGGGCCCAGAGATACCTCTCCGTTTACACGGAGTGACAAATCCCAATCTCGATTCGTGCCAACCCAACAGACACTTTCAGAGATACCCGTAGTGTACCTTTATAGCCACCCAGTTACGTTGTGACGTTTGGCACACCCAAAGCACTCCTACGGTATCCGGGAGTTGCACAATCTCATGGTCTAAGGAAATGATACTTGACATTAGAAAAGCTTTAGCATACGAACTACATGATCTTGTGCTAGGCTTAGGATTGGGTCTTGTCCATCACATCATTCTCCTAATGATGTGATCCCGTTATCAACGACATCCAATGTCCATGGTTAGGAAACCGTAACCATCTATTGATTAACGAGCTAGTCAACTAGAGGCTTACTAGGGACATGGTGTTGTCTATGTATCCACACATGTATCTGAGTTTCCTATCAATACAATTCTAGCATGGACAATAAACGATTATCATGAACAAGGAAATATAATAATAATCAATTTATTATTGCCTCTAGGGCATATTTCCAACACACCCCATCAGCCCTGAATTTGTTACACCAATTATTCAACATCCCAATGGTAATAATTCAGCCAGTGTGACTCCTAAATCGTACATTCGGAAAGTGAGGGTAAGCCGTCCATCGCAGTTCCTTCTACCTCCATATTGTGGCCTCACAGCATCTGCACTCGAAGAGGTTATTTACGCAGAAGTTATCAAGCACACCACTGATTCAGTTGACTCCAGGATAAAACAGTAATGACATTTACTATTTTCCTTTTCTATATTTTTTTCACCTCGCATTGGCAAATCATTGGCTTATATACTATTTTTTCTTTGTTTGTTTTCCAGTATTAGGGTTATTAACATCGATGGGCGGTGGGTCACATTGGAGGAGCTTGCTAATTGTGTAATAGAAGGTGGACAAGTTTCGAATAACATTGCAGAACTCCACATCCGAACTCTTTCTGATTCTGTACCCCCAGGGAAGATCATCTTTCCATGGTTGCTGTCAGTATATCTTCTCATATGTGATTTCACGAGCAAGTTCCTACTCAAACATTTTCGTCGTGATGTAAACTACATACTTAGTCACCAAAATCAGGTACATTTGTTGATGTAAACTACATACTTTTCTGCTTTTTAAATCCTACAAGCTGTTTTTTAATTGGTATAATAGGCAATTTTATTATGCTGTTAATTTGGTTCTGTCACACATTGTACCACTAAAGAATTTACTATCCGTTGGTAACTTTCGTGTATGCCTACTGGTAACATATGTTGTCTGTACTCTGATAACTTGCTTTTTTAACTGTAAATGCATTGGTAACTTCTTGTTTTCATGTGTTCACATCTTTGTAATAGCTTCTGTTTCCAACACTGCAAAAGTTGGGACCTCTACCAAAGGACGGGCATTGGTATGTCTTGTGCCTTAATCTTAAGGCAAAACGATTTAAAGTTCTTGATTCCCTTCGTACACAAGATAGCCCTTCGCTTATCACACATGCGACAAAGCTTATGAATGGTATTAAAAAAGCCTGGTTGATTGCATACAAGGACTCGAGTAAGCAGATTCAAGACTATGATCTTGTGTACATCGATGTCTTCAAACAGAATAATGGGTTAGTTTTTTTGGCTAGTACTCCATCATCTTTTCCCATCTAAATACCTGGTAACTTAGTAGTGTAGCATTTTTAAAGTTCGTTCACCTTTTTGCATATCTTAGTTTGCTTTTAACACATTTTTTTGTTTTTTCCTTACAGTACTGATTGCGGTTTCTTCGCGTTCAAGATCTTGGAGTTCTGGGATGGTAAAAATATCCCGGCAATAACTCAGGAGCAGATCCCGGCGCTGAGGAAAATATTGACAAGCATGTGGTTGGACCATCCTCTTAACAAATGCACGCAATGGCGCTATCACTTGTTCAACAAGGAGTAATTGAGGTGAGGAATTTGCACCAATATAAGTTTGAATTTATGTAACGATGATAGTTTTATACATTTTTTGGGCTGATTACTATATTTTTTTCTATACAATTTTGGTGATAACTTATGTTAGTCAGAGCTGATAACATCCTTTATCAGGTTCTGATAACTTTCTTTTTCACGGCGTCGTAACATTTTGCTCACAGACAAAGAACGATAACTAATCTCATTCTCTTTTCTGAAAATCCCCATTACATTTTGGATGATAACTTTCCTGTTTTCAGTGCTGATAACTTTTCATTACATGGCGTCACGACATCGTTTACACAATAAAATGGGTAAAATTGATAAGTAAAATCGATAACTTGCACTTCAATGCCCATCTAAGTTTTTGCACTTCAAGTTTCTCAGTGCGGGATGGGTGAGGTACATTTGCGTTTATCATGTTTTGTTGACCCGCATACTCTACATTTCCTCTCTTTTTTTGGTTTTGCAATGTCAAATGGGTGCTGAAATCTTTTCTCTTTTGGACGCCCTTTCGTAGTAGACTTTGGTGGGTCTAGTATCACTCTTGTGTTTGATGATTGGGATCCCTCTGTATGTGAGCCCTGGAACTGAAAAATATTGCCAGACACATGCATGACAGGAATGCTTCCTTGGTGCGCTACTGGGACCCCTTCAGTGGCCCTAGTCCATGGTGGTGAAGAAATCATTTGTGCTTCCTTTCCCTCATCTTTTTCCTTTCTTGCTTTCTTTAGCTGCCTCTTTTTTAGCGCATCCATGTCATCTCTGAAAGCATCAACGTGTTTCCTTGCCAATGCCATCCCTTCATCAGTAGTGCAAGCGTCTTTTGCTTGTTCCTTGAAATCATTCAGAATAGATGTATATCTCATGATATTTTTTCCTTCCTCTGTCATACCCTTCTTAACTGTTGGCTGTTGGTAATCAGGCTCAACAAGATCCTCCTCTGGGTCCCATGTCCACCTATCTAGGATATACCTCCTTGGTATCTCGTAGACTCCAATCTGTTCCAATACTCGTAGTATGTGTGCGCACAACAGCTCATCGCGATCAAACTTGCAGCAAGTGCATGAGTATACCCCTTCATCCTTGTTTGCTTGCACATGGTAGTCCCTATCCCCATATTTTGGTAGTATGCCTCGGAGCGACCACATCCTGAATGTTCCATCTTGCAAAGTGTCGCATCCGTAAGCAGTCTTTAGCTTCATCTCTACCTGGAACTTGGAGAACAGATTTTGTGTGTATATCCCTCGCATCTGCAACTCGATTGGGTTCAATGAATACATGTCTGCCTCTTTGTAAATTGTGTCCACTTGCTCTTTCGCCACAGCCACCATTACTTTCTCCTGTATTGCAGTGTATTGTGTTGCGAATTCAATCAATGAGTTGTTGGGGTTCACGTACTTCTTGAGCACAGCATTGAATCCCTCGCTCCTTGCAGTTGTCTGCAAGAACGGAAAAAAATGCTTCATGTAGTACACCGGGGCCCAACATTTCCTGTTTTCCTACAGCCAGTGAAAATGTTCGTTGTCGGTCTGGCCATATACATCCATCATTGCCCACCATTTGTTTTCAAACTCTTCCTCTGTGACACACAAAACATGAGATAATTATAACATCAGACACAATCAATGGTAATTAAAGTAGAAGTATGTTGGTAACTTTCCCTAATTTCCATATGGTAATTTCATGGAACCAATTTCCCATATCTTTTTTTTGCATGAGACAATTATAACATCAGACACAATCAATGGTAATTAAAGTGCAAGTATGCTGGTAACTTTCCTTAATTTTCATATGGTAACTTCATGGAACCAATTTCCCATATTTATTTATTTTTGCATGGGACAATTATAACATCAGACACAATCAATGGTAATTAAAGTACAAGTATGCTGGTAACTTTTTTTAGTTTTCATATGGTAACTTCATGGGACAATTCCCCATATCTTTTTTTGCATTGGACAATAATAACATCAGACACAATCAATGGTAATTAAAGTACAAATATGCTGGTAACTTCTCTTAGTCAACAAATGGTAATTAAAATGGGTCAATAGAGTAGGTATGTACCAGTCAAGCTGTTGTCGACACAGTCTTTGAATGCTTTGTTTAGTGGTTTATCATCAGCCATAAGCTTTCCAAGTTTTTCCTGTGCCTTCTTCATTATATGCCAGCGGCAATTTCTGTGTATAATGTTCAAGAAGACCTCGTCGATCGCACTCCTCATTGCAAAGTCCTGGTCTGTGATGATGTTTTTTGGGGCAACACCACCCATTGCATGGAGGAATGTGTTAAAGAGCCACACAAAGTTCTCCTTTAGTTCGTTTCGAATGAAGCCACACCCAAACTGGATGGATTGACCATGGTTATTAATTCCAATGAATGGTGCACACGGCATCTTGTACATGTTTGTCATGTATGTTGTGTCGAACGACAAACAGTCATTATACTTTGCATATGCCCTGCGTGATGCACCATCTATCCAGAACAAGTTTTCAACCCTGTCCTCATCATCAAGTTTGATTCTCCAGTAGAAATATGAGTCTTTGGCCCTCATCTCTTGGAAGTACGCAATTGTGCTCCCAACGTCCTTGTGGCGGTGCTCTAAGCGGAATTTAGCTCGTTGATTAGCAATGTCTTGTGTCGTGTAAGGTACGTCTTGAGCGCTTCCGTAGAACCATGACATCAGCTGCATCTGCCTCGCAGTCTCAATGTTGCATCCGTGCAGAACCCTCAAGAAGTCCTGCTCCTCCTTCGGAATGTACCGATGTGATGATAAGAATTTTGTTAGGGACGTTTTTTTGATCAGGGGGTGATTGTGGTTGTCCTCGAAACGGGCAACAGTCCACCATGCATCATCGTGGGTTAGGTACATGTGTGCTTGAGATTCAGTCCTAACAACTTTCTTTTTTTCCTCTTCTTCACAATGCTGGCTGGGTTTTCCACATCTTGCAGCTCATCCATGTCCTTGCGTCGTTTGCCATATTTTGTACAAACTATGAGCACCTTGCTTATAGTTCCATCCACCCTCTCTTTCTTGAATTGCTGCCTAATTGCAAAGCCAGTCCTGCGCGCATAGATGCTGTAGTGGTCACGTGCGCTCTCCAGTGTGTCAAATTTTGTCCCTTGTAAAGGTGGCTTAGGTGTGGAATATGCCTCCATGTTGCTGCCTTCCATATCAGCGTCGATCCAGCAGATTCTGGAGTTGCTGGTTCGCTTATTGTCTGCTCTCCAAGGCTCCCAGCTCCTGTGCTTGCATTTGTTCCAGCACTATGTGCTTTTGTTCCAGCACTGGGCAAGTTGTTGTTTGCGCTCATTGCCCGAGCTCCTGCATTTTGGCCTGGTAGATTAGTGTAATATTTCACGATAAATAACAGTTCTCCATCATGGTAATTTTCAAACCCACTTCAATAGTGAAGTATTCTTTTCTAACTAAAAATAACCCTGGTAATTTGTATAGTCTTGAACCTGGTAATATGTGTGCCCCAATGCTGGTAATTTTCAACCCCACTTCAATAGTAAAGTATTCTTTTTCTGTCTAAAAATAACCCTGGTAAATTTGTATATTATTGAACCTAGTAATATGTGTCCCCTAATGCTGGTAATTTTCAAACCCAATTCAATAGTGAAGTCCTTGTGTTTTTCATTCCATGACTATATGTAAACACAAATGCTGGTAATTTTACCTGTTTCCGTGATGCTTGCACAATTGTTGCTTGGTGTGCGCGCTGCACTGTCCTCTTCATGCATTCTCCCTCCTCCTGCAGCATCTACATTTTCTCCTCTACTAGTATCCATTTATCTACTCCTGCTTCATTGTTTTTACGTTTCATGTTAGCATACATTTACATGTGTTGACTCTTATTTTTAAACTCATTGTTCTGTTTACTATTTACACAGTTGTTTGAAGGCAAGAATCGCGGGGTTGATTGGGAAGAACACTAAACAGGACAATTACAGTACATGATAGTAAAAGACACCCCTTTTCTTTATCAAATTATAGTAGTCAGCTAAAGTGCATGATAATTTTACTATGTAATTATTAAGCAGAATTATCTAGAGACGAGTCTTGATTCTTACCAGGTTTGAGTTGATGTTTTTGTTGATTCTCTGGAGATGTTTGCCTGGTGATTTTGCCTCTTAATTTCTGTTTGTCTGCTCTCTTGATCCTCCCGTTTGCCTGGTAATTTCTTGAGATGTTTGCCTGGTAATTTCTGTTGATTCTCCTGTTTGATCCAGATCTGGAGGAGGGGTAGGGGGAGGGGCGGGTGGGTGGTGGGAAGGGTCGTGCGGGTGGTGGGGAGCGTGTGATCGGCCTGGTAAGTGGGCTGGTGGTCTGCCTGGTAACTGGGCTTCTGACCGGCCTGGTAAGTGGGCTTCTGGCCGGCCTGGTAAGAGGGACGATCGAGATGCTGGTCAGTGGGAGGGCGATCAAGGCTGTTTCCTGGTCGGCCTGGTAAGCGGGAGGCAGATTTGCTATCGGGCAACCCGTTGCCAAATATCGCTCTCCTTTAATAAATTGTATGTGTTTCTTAATTTCTTTGAGTAATGTTGAGTTACGCTGCTTCTCGTTTGTTATTTATACTTTGCCGCTACCCATGTTTCACAACCAGTTAGTCAGCTCGACTGGCAGCGATGCTCCGTATTCTGCAGCAGCACTCCGGATCGAATCCTGGCTGGCACACATTTTCTTTTCAGAGTTTTTGCGCCTGACCATACGCTAACGGTTTGAAACAAAATGGCCGGCCCAATCGGGTAAGGTCTGTGCGAACTGGCGACTATTTGCCGCATTAATTAGGTTCATCTTTTTTTGGAGAATTAGGTTCATCTTCTCCGCTACAGGTGTTATCTGTTATCTCCATCGCTTTCTCTTCTGTTCCCCGCGGCCACAATTGACGAGATCTGCCGGCCAAAAGTGTAGGCACCAATGCAATGAATCGGCAACACTAATTCATCCTCTCCCATTAAGTACCTCACCCTTTATTACCTGTTAGTACGAGTTATCTTCGCCGATTCCTCTTCTGCTCGCAATCACCACAAGGAGGAGATGGCCATCCTCAAATGCAGCCATCAATGCAATGAAACGGCACCATTTATCACCTCCCATTACCTCGCCCTATACAAGTCACGAGAAGAAGCTTCAGCCACGTCCCCTCGCCGCCGAGCTCGGACACAACAAGCTCGTTGTACGCGGGGAGACTGACCATGAAGCCCTGTGTTGGCTATGGCTATGCCATCCTCGACAAAAAGGTATCATCATTGGATTCCTTTAGAATTGTTTCTGTCTACCAGTTCAATTGGTTTACGTACCAGATTCTGTTTGCCTAGGAAGTCTTTGGGTTTACTAGGCGGAAGTGGTCAGTTTTTTCCGTCCACGCCTAATTGACCACGGCATCGGAGAAGATTGATTTTTATTGTAGCAACAATTTGAAGACACGTTGATGTTCATCTTCCTTCAAACGGCATGGTGAATGATAAGGGGTTTTGGAATGATGCACGACCCAGTCCTCTAGGTCATCTTGATTTGTTGTTGAGGTAACTAGACTTGCGTGGAATTGTATGCTCTTCCTGTGTTGTTTGCAGGGAAGGGATTGTTATAGATCCATTCAAACTAAATTACCATGTTTGTTCTCCACATTTTCTCTGCGTATTTGTCTATGGTTGTAGTGTGGCTTGGGCATGATACTGGTTTCCTAATTGTTCGATCATATGAATGTTTATGGTACATGTAGTTGTTTACACACAAGCGTCAGTTGCAGATAATGTTGATGATAGTATGAGGTGTGTTTTCTACATGTTTTAAGAGAGCATATTATGCTCTATGGCGCTAGATGGAGCAACCTTATGAAAGCATGTTTTTTATCAACAATATGTATTTCACTATATCATGATTTGTGACCCAGCGAATATTTGGTGCATCTACCTGCAAATAGTAACAATGTTGAGCCATTCTAAAATAATCCCAGGTATCCCTTTGCAGATTAGACAAGAATTGATGTTATCCGATTGATGAGATATCTTTGTCGGTTTTGTGAAATATATTACAGGAATTATGTTCTCAACCAATGGTTCATCTAACGTTCTCCATTCCAAAACCTACTACACTTTCCCCTGGAAAAATGAAGAACCACTGTACTAGATGGGAAACAATTGACGTATGCCGACATCCTATATATGTTATTTTCTTTGCTGTTTTGTCAAATATCTTCAGAAGTTTACAGTCTCTCACCCTATTAATATTTTATTTCGATAGAGGTTATCTGTGTGTGTGTGTGTGAGCATGTTTATTTCTTGACTACTATTTTAGTCGCCATTCATTAGTGCATATTTTGTTGATCGATTTAGATAAAGTTCATTGTTGGCTTGAGTATGTACTTTCAAAGGCTATGATATGATACGAGATTGGTTGTTCTTCTTAATCAATGTGAATTGGAAGTCTACTCTCTTTATTCAAAGAGAGGAAAAGTTGAACGTATCTTTCTTAGTCTCGAGGCACCATGCCATGCTTCTAGGTTATGATACACTTTTTTAGTGCAATTCACGTAAATCATATTATCACTCTTAGATAATAGATGTAATCTCTTGGTATGCAAGCATTGGTAATCCAGTGGGCTAACATGTTGATATCTATACTCTATCCACACATCCACAAGACCCAACCTCCTACCAACTGTGAACCTACTCTCTTTGCTATTACATTGTTGATTTTAGAATTTTTAGCACATTTTTAGGGTTTTATTCAAATCTTTACACTACTTTACTTCCAGCAAAGAGATCTCGCAGCAACGCGCAGGGTATCACCTAGTTTTTTAACACTAGTGTCAAAACATTACTAGTACAGAACCGGCCTTTAGTGCCGCCAACTGGCACTAAAGAGTGGGGACTAAAGGTCCCCTCCCTTTAGTACCGGTTCGTCACGAACCAGCGCTAAAGTGCCACCACGTGGCACGAGCCAGGCCCGTTTGCGTGTAGGGCATTAGTACCAGTTGGTAACACCAACCGGTACTAAATGTTTGGGTGTTTTTTTTAAAAAAATTCTTTAATTTTGTGTTCTCAATTTAATTTAGTGATTGTTTTACATTATAATGAGTTGTTAAATCATTAGGTGAAAGTATCGCGGATTAGTTTCGACTAGATGGATATATCTCTAGCTAGCTAGCTAGCTAGCAAAGTGATCAAGTATATGCCATATCCATATATATTATACTTGATCAACTACAGTGATCTGCGGTTTCTTTCATTAAATGATATAATAATTAACTAGCTGATCACCACCAGCACTAGCTACTAGCTTAAAGAAAAAACATTCACTTGTACCAGAAGCAAAAATATCATCGAGTTCAACATGATTGTCATGATATTATAAGCGTTCATATATAACACCACAAAAGCAAATCACTTAAGTTCAGAACGAAGAACACGAACATGAAAGGACAAGTACTAATTAAGAGCAACATGAAACTAGCTAAATCACTCCTGCTAGCTACTCTCTCTCTGGTAAAATAGCATAAAACATGTATAGCTCTCCTGATTGATCATACTGGAGCATGCCGATGAACCTGTCTCCTAATCGTGGGCTGCGCTTCTCACTGCTGCCCCCTAGTACTTCTCTGCGATCATTAACAATTTTCCTCCAATCTTTCACTATTAAGCATTCATCGCTTCTAGAAATGCTGAATGCATTCATGTGCAATGCAGGATATCTTGGCCGTAAGCTAACAATTGACATCTGATCTTTAGTCTCGATCCCCTGAGGCACAACTGTCATCGGGAGTCCCTGTTGAAGAACATCGTATAGTACTTAATTAATATACTTAGGAATGAAAGTTTAGCAAAAAAATTATGTATGCAAAATATGCACTGAGGACAAATAGTAAATATCTTACCATCATTCCTAAATAGATGTGACGGTAGTTCAATACCATCACTATTGGTCGCACGTTTTGAGTACTAACATTTCTAAGTGCAGGAAGAAAATTTGTCTTGACAGTATGAAGATCCTCAAGCCATGAAACATAATGACTTATCTCCTCGCAGTTTAGTTCAGCTCCGGGATAGTAGTAGGTCCTGTCTACCAAGCGCCGGATATGTTTGGTTGAATGGAGATAAGTTGTCAATAGAAATTAGTTATCAGTTATTTTTGAATAAGCAATATCAAAGACAAAAATACAGTTGAGAAGAACTCACATAATGATAGAACTAGAGGCATCTGCACATCGACCCATATGTCTCTATTACCTTCAATATCATCTTCCGGACGAATATCAAAGGTGATAACCATACCAGGCTCAAATACATAAGCCTTGCATAGTGCTTGCCAAGTTTTGCATTCAAAATAGGTGTACGTGTGTGCATTGTATACTTTGACGTTGAAAGTATAACCATCATGCTTAGTTTTCAGGTAAGCTCTCTTTACCTCCATAGTTTCCATATCTTTGAAACCTATCTTATCCAAGACAAAATATTCTTGCATGGCAGGGAATGCGCTAGTATAATAGTGAAAATTAAAAATTATAAGTCAGGCAAATGAAGCATATATAAGTCATGCTTAATTACGAAAACAGACTTGTCGTTGTGACTTATTGTATCGAATTCGAAAGTCTCATCCCGCTTGATGCTGAATCGCCTACCATCAACAAGGAAATTTCTGTCGCACTGGCCGTGCTAGTCTTTACAGTATTCGCACATAATGAAATTTTTTCCGTCGTCAGACGACATTTCTTATGTTCATATATTAGGCGAAACATTAAACACTTACTAATTCAATTAATTCAACTACTTCTATTAATTCAACTAAGCATTTACTAAAAATAATCTAGTTATATTAATTCAACTAGTTCAACTAAGCATTTATTAAAAATAAACTAGTTATATTAATTCAATTAGTTCAACTAAGCATTTACTAAAAATAAACTAGTTCTATATATTAATTCAACTAGTTCAACTAAACATTTACTAAAAATAAACTAGTTCTATATATTAATTCAACTAGTTCAACTAAATATTTACAAAAAATAAACTAGTTATATTAATTCAATTAGTTCAACTAAGCATTTACTAAAAATAAACTAGTTCTATATATT
>NC_041391.1:79805048-79805956 GCF_002162155.2 Triticum dicoccoides
GACGACGGGCGGCTGGGGCGGCGAGGGCGACGGCACGGCGGCGCGGCGGCGTCGGCGTCGTCGAGAACGAGACTCGCGCGCGCGAGAAGTGGAACGAACTGGGGACGATACTGAATTTTCGTAAGTGCCATATATATAGGAGGGGTCTTTAGTACCGGTTGGAGCCACCAACCGGTACTAAAGGCCAATTTTGGCCAGCCCAAGCGGCGGGAAACGAGGACCTTTAGTACCGGTTGGTTGCTCCAATCGGTACTAAAGGGCAACACATTAGTACCGGTTGTAGCCACCAACCGGTACTAATGGCCGTGCGCTGCCACCGCGATGCGCTATGTTTAGTCCCACCTCGCCGAGCGAAGGGCAGCCACACTGGTTTATAAACCCAGCTGCGGCTGCCTTTTCGAACTCCTCTATATAGCAGCCTTCTGGGCCTAACTAGGGCGCGCTGCCCTGTGAGCCTGCTGGCCCTTCTGGGCTTGCATTTGCACACCCTAGGTCTGGCAGGCCCACCGGGCAGCGCCCCAATATTTTTTTATAATTTTTTTCTTTTCTGCATTATTTATTTCCTTCTATTTATTTTTGAGTAATTTTTTATATAGTTATTTCTTTTCTGCTTTATTATTTTCTTCTATTTATTTCTGAGTAGTTTTTTTTGCTGTATTTAGTTTATTTGTGAATATTTTGCTTTATATAAATTTTTTTCTTTTCTGCATTATTTATTTTCTTCTATTTATTTTTGAGTAATTTTTTATATAGTTATTTCTTTTTTGCTTCATTTTTTTCTTCTATTTATTTCTGAGTAGTTTTTTTGCTGCATTTAGTTTATTTGTGAATATTTTTTATTTATATAATTTTTTTTCTTTTCTGCATTATTTATTCTCTTCTATTTATTTTTGAATGATTTTTTTATA
>NC_041391.1:79806316-79843709 GCF_002162155.2 Triticum dicoccoides
TTTATTTTTGATTAATTTTTTATATAGTTATTTCTTTTCTGCTTTATTTTTTTCTTCTATTTATTTCTGAGTAGTTTTTTTTGCAGTATTTAGTTTATTTGTGAATATTTTTGCTTCTCCTTCTTCTTCCTCCTCTTCTTCTTCTCCTTCTTCTCCTTCTTCTTCCTCCTCTTCTTCTTCTTCTTCTTCTTCCTCCTCCTCCTCCTCCTCCTCCTCTTCCTCCTCTTCTTCGTCTTCTTCTTCTTCTTCTTCCTCCTCCTCTTCTTCTTCTTCTTCCTCCTCTTCTTCTGCTTCTTCTTCCTCTTTTTATATATAGAGTTCAATGAAGACCAAATGCTTGTGATAGTTTAAAAATAACATATTTAAATTGTGCATCTGAACGCAGAAAAAATACATTGATCAGTACCGCCTTTCAGCCAAAACGCGCTACTGCTAGATAGAAGTACATATAAAAAATACATTGATCATCAACGATCTTTTTGTATAGAATCTAAATCGTCAATAGGAATCTACCACCGATTTAAGAACCGACGAAGACTCCTATTCCAGCCACAGATTCTACACATAAAGTTCAATGAAGACCAAATGTTTGGGATAGTTTGAGAAGTAACATACTTAAGGTGGTCAAATTCTTGTTAGGGGAGCGAGGTGGGACTAAAAATAGCGCCTGCCACAACCTATTTAGTACCGGTTCATGCCACGAACCGGTACTAAAGGTGCTGGCTGGGCACCAGCATCTTTACTACCGGTTCGTGTCACGAACCGGTACTAAAGATTCCCAAAGAACCGGTACTAAAGGTCACCTCCCGCCAAGTCATTTAAACCGGCACTAATGGGAGCATTAGTGCCGGCTCATATGCGAACCGGTACTAATGTTTCACATATTAGGTCCTTTTTCTACTAGTGCATGTCTTACATTATGGGACGGAGGGCACTGGCGGAGCTTCAGCAAGGCTACATGGGCCATGGCCCGCCTAGCTTTGCAGCACCTTCTCCTATTATAGCTGGCCCATGGGCTGAGGAAATGCCAATTTCATGCAATTTAGCCTACCCAGCCCGCCCAGAAATATGCTGCAAGCTCCGCCAGTGACGGAGGGAGTAGTAATGTACTCCCTCCATTCCACAATGCAGTGCCCCCGTGCTTTTAGAGATCCAAATTTGACCGTAAATTTGATCAACGAGACCGGCTGTGGCAGGAGCAAAAACTATCACTTTACCTAGATTTCAGTCAGCTGACTTTTAGTTTTGTGGTCAGTCAATTGTTTGACCATTGACTTTTGCTTTAAGATTTGTGCAGTTTTTTTTTTGCATGTTTTGCTGTTGTACTGGGCTGGGTTGTTTGGATTTGACCGACTTCTATTCTAGGTTAGTCAATTTCGTTCTTGAGCTGGATTTTTGCTGGTGTACTAGGCTAGGCTGTTTGGCCCCTGCTTTTTCTCATGGATTTGCTTTGTTTTTTGCACCTGTACGCTTTTATTTTTTCTATTTTTCAGTCGAGTTTTGTTTTTTCTTTACGTGTATTTCCGGATGTTGAGTGTGTGTAAATGTATACATGTACAAATTACATTTGAGTACAGAAATTTCAGTCTCATGGAGTGAATGCATGAAAATACTATACAATATTTGTTTAAGTTATACTAGACTCACAACACTCTTTACCTGCAACTGCTCCCGCTTATGGTAGTAGATAAACAGGTGGTGGACATGTATCTGCAGCCTCTGCTGCTGGTAGATTGACTGTTTTATATGGACTGAAAAAAATGGAGGGTAGTGCTTGAGAATGCTACTCTATTCCTGGAATTAGCCATCCCTGCTAAAGTTGCATTATTATATGTGTATTCACTCTAATTTGTAAAAAGTGCAATTTCACTGCAAAGTAGTGTGCAAGTTTTTTTAATTTTCTTTATTCTTAAGAGTAGTGCCAATGGCACTAATTTACTCTCTCTTAGAAAACTTTATTTGTTTTATTATGTTTAGTTTTTAATTCATTTCCTGTTTTTATGGACGATACCTTTGTGTGAAAATTCATTATTATATGTTTATTTTTACATAACTAAAAAAGTGCAATTTTTATGTGTAAATTGTGTGAGAATTGTTTCATTATAATTTTACTTTCTTTCTTCATAAAGGGTGGTACCATTGCCACTATACTTGATTTCTTCTTAGCAAATTTATTTTTATTTTTGTGGGTGTAAGTAAGTATACACGCAAATATGATACACCATGTGCGTAAATTATAGTAGAGAGCAAAAATTGCACTGTATATGCTTATTTTTTGCATATTACAAAATGCAATTTTAGGACATACTTGTGTGCAATTTATTTTTATTTTCTTAAAGGGTTTCATTATTTCATAGGAAACTTCATTATTTTGTTTTAGTTGTAGTTTTTTTATTTTCCTGCTTCTTAAAGGATTCCATTCTTCCCTAGAAAACTTCATTATTTAATTTTTGTTTTTGTATTTTATTTTCTTTCTTATTAAAGGGTTTCAATCTTCCCTAGAAAATTTCATTATTTTGTTTTTGATTTTTATTTTCTTTCTTCTTAAATGGTTTTATTCTTCCCTAGAAAAATTCATCATTTTGTTTTCATTTCAATTTTAGTTTTATTTCATTTTCGTTCTTTAAGGGTAATTCTAATATCGTTCCTCTATTATATGGTTATTCTTTTTGTATTATAAAAGCGCAATTTCTGTGTAAAATGTGTGCACTTTTTTTGTAAAACCCTTCTGTGCAAATTGTGTGTAAGTTTTGTCAATACTTGATTTATTTTTTATATTTTTCTTTCTTTTTAATGATAAGCCGATTCGACTATACTATTCCTTCTTAGGAAACTTCTTTTTTGCAAAACTTTCACCATTTTATACTTATTATTTCATATTATAAAAATGCAATTTATGTACAAATAGTATGCAAATTTTGCCACTATTTGATATATATTTCATTTTTCTTTATAGAACTTCGTTATTTTTATTTTGTTTCTGGTTTTATTTCATAATGTTTCTTCCTTTAGGAGATTGTAATGCTACTAATTGATTGCTTACTAGAAATTTTTTTTTGTGAAAAATCCACTACTATATGCTTATTCTTGCATACTATAAAAAGCACAACTTGTGTATAAATTGTGTGGAATTGTTTTTATTTTTTCTTTCTCATTTAAGGGCAATACTGACACTAATTCATTTCATCGTACAAATCTTCCTCTTTGCAAAAGTTGCATCTTTATATAGTTATTATTGCATATTTTAAAAAAGTATAAATTTTATGTATTTTTTGTGCAAATTGATCACTATTTGTTTCAGCTTTTTTTCTTTGTTCTTAAAGGGTAATAGCAATGCACTAGTTTATTCCTTCTTAGAAACATAAATTTTAATATTTGTATGTGTAAATATAAATGCAAGTACCGAATAATATGTGTGTAACTTATAGTAGAATGCAAAAATTGCACTATTATATGCTTATTGTTTGCACATTTCAAAAAGTGCAATTTTAGTGCAATGTAGTGTGCAAGTTTTGAAAGTTTTTCTTTTTAATTTCCATTCTTCTTAAAGGTTTTCATTTTTTTATTATTATAAGACTGCCTTATTTTGATTTTGATTTATTTTTTTCTTCTGACTGGGTAATATCAACGCCACAAATTCCTTCTTCCATAGAAAACTTTATTTTTTGTTTTTGTTTTAGTTTCCATCTTATTTATTTTGTAAGTGTAATACCCCAGTCACTAATCCATTACTTTTTAAAAAACATTTTTTTTTGCAGAAATCTAACTATTATATGCTTATTTTTGCATAGTAATAATATATACTTTTTATATATGCAGATGTATGTGTGTGTATATATGTATTGTATGCATGTATAAAAATAAATATACATATGTGAGATTGAACCTATAGCCACTAGCCGTTGTATTTTTTCCGAGGGGGAAAGCTATGCAAACACTATATTGGAGCAGTCTATATTCAACGTACAACAAAGACTGGCTTGGCTGAACCGGAGCAGCCCATCCACCTGTTCGGACGCTGCATGGGCTTGTGTTGCTGCATGCGCCGATGCGTTGGGTTGCTTCAAATCGACTGACTAATTTTGTGGTCAGTCAACTGACCGAAGATAAAAATAACAGACGATTTGTACCTAGTAATTCTCAAAAATTATATCACTGAATTCATATCAAACATACAAATTCAGTGGTATAATTTTTGCTCCTCGGTCTCCTTGGTTAAATTTACAGTCAAATTTGAATCTCGGAAAATGCGGGCGCACTACATTATGAAATGGAGGGAGTGTAACATACTTCTTCACGAAAAAACATTTAAATCTGGACCTTTAACATTGGAGTAATGTTTCCTTTGTCTTCTGTTCTGCTACAAAGTTCATCGACCCACCTTGGTCACTGTTGAGGCGGCCAGAAGCAATGAGAGGTGCAAAAGGTAACCACAGCAGGAGGCATGCGAGAGGTCGCCGGAGCCGGAGACGAAGAAGGGTAGCAACCGTGTGTTAATGACGACTAATTCACTCGGTGAAAAGCAGATGGGGGTAGATTTTAGCATTGGGGTGATGCTCTTTTTGTGATAAAGAAGCAAATTAATACCAAGAAGATATCAGTTATGCGGGACTCTCTATAACAACACGATATCAAGAGCTATTCACAAAACATCGAGGATTCACACAACAAAATTATTAGAAATAGACAATGAAAGAGAAACAATGACACACACCAAGCAGGCACATCGACCAAACCATGACAACACTAGGACTACAACTCTGCCAGAGCAACATCTCCAAGAAGGGAATGACGTGCCCACGCCGTTGTTGCCAAATCCAATCACCAAAGGTCGGATCATAGGTTTTCTCTGAATCAGGATCACCATTTATCTTCTCGCAGATGGTACAATAGAGCTACCCCACAAAAAGTACAATAGAACTAGAGTTTGTGCATCATCTAACTTGCGGGAGACTGGGTTATGCTACTGATCATGCTCAGCGCAATACAAGGCTGGTCAGCAGGCACCTACAACATCAGATATGCACCCATATTAACTTCAGTTCAAGAGCATCATATAAGTCACCAAGGAGGGATGCATATATGTACAAGAGCTTACAAAGTGTCCAGCTCGAAGGATCCAGTAGAAATGAAGGTTCTTGTAGGATCTAACGAAGGCTTGGGTGACCTTGGAGGACCCACAGTACAGTGGCTGCCTTGGCAGGCTCGTGAAGTTCTTTAGCCCGTCCCATCTGAAAGTGCAAAAGCATGTTTAGAGGGCTGACACATATCTGAACCGCGAGGAGAAGCATGATAGAGAATTGAGGGCCTCACTTGAGCTTCTGCACCCATGCTTCCGCGCCGATTGTCGAGCAGATCACATCGAGCTTCACAAGAAAAAATTCATTGCACTTATAGTACTATAAATAGAGACTTGCATAAATCATTTTCCCATTCGTGAAATGATATTCAGCTGGAAATATCTGGGTGTAGAATGTGGACCGTGGGAGTGGTTTTCTCTAAAACAAAATATGAAAGTTCATGTCAACTTTTTATTCGGAAAAAAGTTCATCTCAAATTCAAGAGCCGTTTCTTACTCAAAATGCTTCCATTTGCTAATCTGGTACCTTCATCAAATTGGCAGTACATCGACGAGTCGTAGCAATCAACCATATGCTTCACACAGAAGATGAAATCCGGTCGTTCTTAGTGTCTTGGTTACAATTTGGTCAGTTTCAATTTGCAAATTGCATGGTGACACCATTTCTATTTCTAAATTGAAAGTAATATTTCAAGAAAATTTCATGATCATTGGATTTGTAATCTGACTAAATGTTCTTTCATTACTCCCAATCCCATGAATAAACTTCATGGACAATCAACAAGTATATATGTACTAACATTACCCGCCTATAATATTTCACAAGCAAAAAAGAACAATGAGGTTTTTGTGGGTACTATTTGCAAGAGACAGTAAGATAAAATGAAGAGCAACAATCACCTGGCCATTGTACACCGTCACATTCACACCGTAAGACAACAACTCATCAACCTGTGGAAATTGCAAAGAGTTAATCAATTAGTGAAACATCGCCCTTTTCATCGCAGTTTAACAAAAAAAAAGTAAAATGAACAAATATTTGTCGGTCAACCTGGAGCCAGGCTCACTGACCTCGTCGATCCTAGGCTTCATGATGTCGTTGACCAGCGCATAGTAGACCAGCTCCGATATCCCTTGCCACCTGAGGTTACTGGGGATGATTTTGAGCTTTTCCTTGATGACCCCGTTCATGATGCCACTGATGGTGTTGGGACCTGATGCAGCCTCCTTGCGGCGGAGGTATGTCGAATACTTCACTGTCTGGGCATTGCTCGCCGCCGACCACGAAGAGGAGGTCGCCTTCACCGGGTCCATGCCCGTGTCAAGCAAGAAATTGTAGGTGTCCTGCAAAGAGGGAAAACAAAACTCCCTAAGGTCTTCAAAGAAGTTGAAACCTACATAAAGCTAGTTGAAAGCTATATTAAGTTAGTTGAAAGCTAGTTCACACTTACAACACCAGCGCTCTTGGAGTCGATAAACCCCAGCAACTCCGTCCACGACTTCCACGCGGCGGCGAACTGTCCTGCAGCGATCTGCTCCTTCACGGTCCCCGCCTTCCTAACGAGAGTTCGCGCGCGCATGCGTGCATGTGATCGGTGAGTCGGAATATATGTTTCCTTTTTACGCCATGATAAGCAAGAAGGTAGTAAGGGAGGCATGGTAGCTCGAATGTTTACTTACCCTTTGGTGGCGTCGCCGGCGTTGTCGTCCAGCCTCGACACGTCCAGCAGCAGCGGCGCGTAGGAGAGCTGCATGCACCATCCAAATTAAAGAGCGCTCTTGTTAATTTCAAGTTTTCAACCACGCATCATCATTTATGTTGCGCGACGAATTCAAAAACAGTCTTGCTAGAACTCATCTAGATGAGATATAAGTTGGTCTCATTCACCTTTTATAGCCATTGGATGTGATGCTATAAGATGCGTGTGTGCTGACGTGGGTTGTATTTGTTCTTGTTTTCAAAATGAATGAGACCAAATTATATCTCATCTAAATGAGTTCTAGGTACTCCCATTCTTTTTGAATTCAAAGAGACCATGTTTTGCTCACCGCGAAATCCTCCGGGGAGATGAAGCTGTCGCCGAGCGCGACGCCAGCGAGCGTGAGGTTGAGCTCGCCGGCGCGGATGGCCCGGACGGCGGAGACGCCGAGCGTGACGGCGTACTTGCCGCCGTAGGACTCGGCGACGAGGAACAGCGGGCTCCCCTCCCGCAGGGCGGGCACCTCCGTGGCGAGCGCCTTGAGGAGCGCCGTGGCGTCCGCGGCCGCCTCCCAGTCGCTCGTCACCAGCGCGCTGCCGTTCTCCGCGTAGCTGTACCCGACGCCCACGGGGTTGTCCTGCCATTGCCATTGCCATGCCATGCATCGAGCCAGCCATCAACGCAGGGAACACGTTACGACTCGACCGGTCAGGTCAGGAAGAGTAAATATGGAGGAGGAGGAGTTTCGAGCTGTGGCTGACCACGAAGATGAGGTCGGCCTTCTGCAGCCAGGTGGAGTTGCGGGGGTTGAGGTCCACGTCCAGCGGCCCGACCTCCAGGAAGTTGCCGATCCCGACGCCGGACGCCCCCTGCTCGACGGACAGACAAACATCGATGGAAACGACGGTGAGCTTTCGCCGGTGCGACGGGCAGCCATGGCTCCGGCATAGGTACGTAAGTAAGAAGAGAAGAGAGATGATGGCGTACCGGGCCGCCCTGCAGCCAGAGGACGGTCGGCCATGGTTTTGAGGGCGTGGACACCCTCTGGGGGCTCTTGTAGTACCACCAGAACAGGTGAGCCTCTGCAACACACGCCAAAAACCAAAGGAGCTTCAGACTCTCCCGCCAACGAACGGTGTGTATAGGAAGGCAAGGGAGCACGTGGATTACTTGGCCGGACTTCGACGTAGCCCCAGAGCTCGCTGCCGTCGGGGGCGCCGTCGGTGACGACTGAAGCGGCGGAGCCCCCGGCGCGGAGCAGAGAGAGGCAGCAGAGGATGGGCAGCAGGGAGGACAGAGCGACGGGGCGGCAGTACTTGTCCATCCTCCAAGTGGCGCGTTATGCAGGGACTGTGGTGGTGTGGTGCGGCCAGTAACGAGCGTTACGCGCCTAAAATAGGTGCCGCCATTGACACGGGCTGCGCATAAACAAATGCTTCATCGGGAATTCTAATGCGGCGGCTAGCCAGCAGCATCAGTCGTAACGCCGTCCCGGTCGACCACAATTACGCCGGCAATTTCATCCCGCTCTCCAGGGCGGCTTGGTCAGAGCTGGCTACCAGGACTGTGATCCCATGCATCTCTCGCCGGCGGCACGCCCCGGTACAATGATGCACATAGCCAACGGCATTCTTCATCAGTCCAAAGACTGTGGATTAACTACCGTGCGTGCACGGTCCAGCCATTGATTGCCACGCCGTGATTCGTGCTAGACAGTGCAACTCGTCCATGTTTTTTTTCATATGATTCAAAGATTGTATCGATTTTATCTTTTGAACACGAAGTCGGATTTATCACCTGGTCGCGCATCTGCATCTCTCGTGATGAAGCCTTCCAAACAAAACCAATCTTGAATATATTTCGACAAAATTTCAAATTCAGATTCTAAAGCATGATGAAACCGGTAAAAGAAATCCATGATTTTTTTTAGAAATTTAGGGAAAAAGTCAAAAAAAATCTTCTAAACATTTTTCGAACAAACTTGACCTACTGGCGTACTCGTATAGAGCTTTCAACAAAGAACTCCCGTGAAAAATCTTAGCAATTTTTTTTTCCAAGACAATATAGAGTGAATAGTAAGTCTAAATATAGTGCTGATTTTGCTTTCTCACCAACAATACAAATAAAGGTTTTCTTCGCAAATTTTTTTTACACGTGTGTAACACTTAAGCAAGTTTGTTGTAAAAAACTCATGATTTTTCTACTATTTTTGCAATATGTTTCACAAAGTTTTATCATGTAACAGATTTCAATTTTTAAAACTGTCCAAATGTATTCAGGGGTGGTCTTGACACAAACATATTATAAACTAGACTTTTGATTCAATGGATAAATAAGATTCAAACTTCAAAATCAAATGAAGAAGGCATGAAAATCAAATGAAGAAGGCAGGAGTGAGTGGAGTACTAATGTACTATACTAAGAAGTAAAGGAGGAGAGAGATTGACTCAGGCGACCTCCCGTGCATGGTAAAATCTTTTTTTTACCCTTGCAGAGTACTCAATCCGATCCTAAATATGGTTAATTCAACCTTAGTTTAAAGCTATGACACTTATCATGGATCAGAGGGAGCACCCGATCTCTTTTTTGTATTATCTCCCTGGTCAACGTGCCGTTGAAACGCATAATTCATCATGGGATCTTAACTTACCTGCGCAATCAATCTTCTGTGTTCTTAACGTTCATTCAACAACAACACTAGAATAAGAAAAACAATTGATACATGACAAGAGAAATAAAGAGGAAGCGAAATGGGCCAAAACAGCTAAGTGAGAGAATTATTATCAGTGTACGCTACAGTGGCTCGGGCATCGATCAACAATTTCGGAATCAATCATCTATACTTGCGCATCAACACGGGTGATGCTGCTGCTACCTTCAGTGGCTTCTCTTCAGCGCCGAAAGGAAGCCAGACTTCGTTTTCTGCCGGCCGTCGCCGTCGGCTCCCACCTGTCATGTTACTTCCAAGTCAGATATGAACCGCCAAAACATCTTATGTTTAGGAACAATAGTACTTGGCAGGAAGTAGGCGGCGAATTCCGACAGAAAAACTGCATTTTGGTGCAGTTAACTGGAAAATCTTGAGAAATTCGCTGAAACATGCGACGTATTACGATGGACAAATGACCGGAGGCGAGGCTGACCTCTTTGGAGAGTCTCTGAAGGATCTCCAAGATCTGGGAGAAGTCAGGCCTCTCGGCTGAATCTCTATGCCAACACTTCTGAAGCAGCTCTGCTAGCTTGGGATTGGTATCCTTCGGAATCGTCGGCCTGATGCCCTGCACAAAATGCGCGTTGAGAGGAGGGTTAGCATCTCCAGAAAATGCTACTGTATCTCATAGCAATGGGTTCCATCAACTTTTCGACAAGAAAAATAGGGCGTTCCAACAAGTATCTGCAAGGCTTACCTTCTGAACAACACCTATTGCTGCTTGCAGTGGGGTTAGATAATCATAAGGGATCTGGACAAATAGAGCAGTTATCAATTTTAACTCTAGAAGTAGACATATACAGATGTAGTACTACTTAAAAAGAAAGTGAAAAAAATGTTAGTCAACAACAACAACAATTGCAGTTACCTTGCCGGTTAGAAGCTCCCATAGAACAATACCAAAGCTAAAAACATCTGCCTTGTGATCATACGGCTTATGCTCTATGACCTGAAGTTACATAGTACACACATGTTAGAATATACAAAAAAGTTTATGTTTTCTTATGACATGTATAAACATGACACACACCTCAGGGGCCATCCAACGGTATGTTCCAGTCTCCGCAGTCATCACTCCGGAAGTATCTTTCACGCGTGCGACGCCGAAATCCGCAACCTTTACCACCTGAAAAGGAGGCTCTTTTTAATTATAGAGTTTTAGCTATAAGTGAAAATATCAGTAGGAACAGTGAGAAGATTTATAACATGATTTATAAAATGTACTCCCTCCGTTTTTATTTACTCTGCATATTAGAGTTGACTGAAGTTAAACTTAGTAAATTTTGACCAAGTTTATAGAAAACAATATAGACATTTATCATAATAAATCTATACGATGTAAAAGTACATTCAACAATAAATCTAATGTTGTTGGTTTGTTATTGTATATTTTAATATTTTTGTTAATAAACTTGGTCGAAGTTTGTAAAGCTTGACTTTGACCAAAGCTAATATGCGAACTAAATAAAAATGGAGGGAGTATAATGCAAGTGAAAGTATCAGTAGGAAAACTATCTGATAAAATGCATAGCATGATTTATAACACACCGACCTTGTTTTCATCCATGAGAAGATTTGCAGTCTTGAGATCTCGGTGAATTATGTTGTTCTGATGCAGGTAGCTCATTCCTTTAGAGATGTCTGTTGCCACTCTTAGTATTTCTGGGAGCTTGAAGGAACTACCCTTTTTATGGAGGTAATCGTATACACTCCCTCCTGACATGAAGTCTAAAATATACCAAAAAGGGGGAAAGGTGTCAAAAACAATTAGCATTATCTGCATGATAACAACTAAAAACATTAACCCCATGGTAATCTACCTGTTATAATATATAAGTTGGGCTGTCTTGTACAGGCACCGATAAACTGCACAACATTCCTGTGACGAACCTTTCTGCGAGCATGGATTAAGCAGTAAGTCTATAACTCTATATGGGCATAGGTATGATTGCAAGTAACTCAGTCAGTTATTTGAATACGGGCAAAACAAATGGCAGATCGAGCCTATATATGGAGAATAAAATTTTAAGCTAACCTCATAATGTACACTTCCTGCGCAAAATCTCGGTACATATCTGCACTGATGCGCTCAGGTCTCACTACTTTAATGGCCACATCCTGGATGCAGTATGATCCACGGTATCTAAGAAACCAAAGAATAAGATGGCATTCTGCAGGTTTTTCAAGTTTCAACTGTTTTCACTTCGCAAACAGGAACTTACAGGTCACCATTTGATCCAGATGCAATCTTGTTCCCAAACTTGAGCAGCTTCAGGTCTATTTCCCAAACATCTGCTCCATCCGATGGTATTTGAACACTGGTAGATGTGGGCCTACTCTCTCCACCTTGCAGGCCTTCCAATGAAGGTGATGATGCGCTTGATACTGTACAAGCTTGTGCCTGTACACAACCCAATTTAGTACTCTCTCCGTACCAAAATATAAGACGTTTTTGCAGTTCAAATTATATTCTTGTAGAGAGGTAGTATTACATAACATATGCTTGTCATCTGAGAAAACCACAATGCATGTCTGCGCAAACTTTTCTCTTTTGCATCATCAAACGAGAACTCTAAGGAGATTGTATTTCTCTATTATTCAGGTAAAGTTAGCAAATTTACTGAAACCAAACAGGAGAGTGCTTATTATTCAGTTAGAGGTATTAAACTTCACACAAGAAGGCCAGACAGAAGCATATACCTCAACACTGCGAAATTTCTCCATTATCTTTTCTTGCAGCTGTTTAGTACCCTATGAGTGGCAGTAAAAGAGAATATATCAACACAAAAATTACTGAAATAGTAGTAAGGAAAAGGGCAGGCTGCCGGGCTCTAATGTGCTGGAATCAGTTAGCTATCGCATACCACAAGACGCCAACCAGTGACAACGAATACATCGAGTGAGTAGCCATCGATTGTTGAAAATGCGTGTGCTTCTTGGATGTCAAGACCGAGCTCACCAAGCAAACAAGTCAGCTGTAATAAATGTATAAGTGTCAGTATAAGAATCCAACTAGATGCTGAATAGAGGACCTGGTCTGAAAGTATTTTACAGTAAGTTCAAGTGATTTCAGTACAATGACATTAATTTTGATGCGTGTTAGAGAAAAGGTGATTTCAGTAAAAGCCTGTAGATCTCTGATGTCAATGTATCTTGATAGTTTGTTTCTTATATTTTATTTTATTTAAGTTCTTCTTCTATTCATTTATTTTTGCTTGTCATTTCTTACTGACTACTCTGAATATACTGAATTTCTTTTTCATTTACTGTAAACTTGCCAGCTTTTGCATATACTGAATTTCATTTGCTGTGCTAAGAGCAGGTCGACTGACTCTGTAAATAAAATTGCAATGCCATGGCAGCAGAGGCATATTTAGATGGGGATTATGCCTTGCCTGGTACGTTTGTTTACCTGACTAAGTAGCTTTGGCTTATCAGTTGATGCAAATGCTATCTCATGCATTGGCCTGCAATGTTCAGAACATATAGAGAAGTAATCAACTACACAGAAAAAAATTAAGGCACCAATTTATCCCTCTCGCAATATCACTCGAAGAAAGTAACGAGCTGATCATGCCTAAAAGAAAATATCTTAAATAATTGAGCAGATTTGCAACAACAAAAACAAACTTGCAAGAACTTTATTAAGGCTAAACTCTTTAAAAATATAAGCATATTACTACACCTTCATATTACTGTACGAAATATCATAATCAAAAAGCAAGAAAGGACTTGAACTGCGAAAGAAATTATGTACCTGGAAACAAGGTGAACACTATTATCGTCGTCGTTATTTGTGCTACCGACATCCGATTCGTTTGCGTCCAGTGCTAGCGCCTCTAGATTGGATGACGAACCGAACGCAGGAGGAGGATGAACCCTTAAGAATTTTTGTGCAAACCACGCCACGATTAGCATACATGAGCAAATAAACAGGCGTCTGGCAGATATTCAGAGATTATACGTACATTTGGTTAGGCAAGTGAGTGGAAGCAACCATCTCCATCTCATGATCACAGGAATCATCCATGTCACCATCAATAATCCTAGATACCTGAAGATCAAGCACGAAACAGAGCACCTGCCTGTTAGGAAAATCATGGACAGAAACATGCAGAACACAATGTATGAAAACTGAATTTGTCAGATGAATCATGACATAACCCACAGAAATACAGTGTTTAACTTTACAAGATTCTGCTCTGTGGGGAAGCGTTACCTGGACGACGCGCAACGACAGGGCGGGCCGGCGCTCGGGGTCGCGCGCCTCCTCGAGCAGCCGCTGGTGCGTGACCACGTCCTCCGCCCTCTCGGCGTTCACATCCAGCGCGTACCTGCACAGACAGACGTCGCACGCACGACGGACAGCATCAGCACAGCGTGCAAGAAACCAGGAATCGGTACTGCCGATCGGGCGGTGGGGGGCGGACGAGAGGGCTCACCGGGCGGGGAGGCGGTGGAAGTGCGCCCAGAGCGCGTCCTGGAAGGCCGGCGAGATCTCGGCACCGCCGGGGACGGCGCGGAGGCGGGCGAGCACCTCGTTGTACACCTCGAGGCGCCGGCCCTGCTTGTCCGTCCGCCGTCCCCCCGCCCCGACCTCCGTCTGTGGCCGCGGCGCGGACGAGTCGGCGGCCGGCGGCGGCGAGGGCTCCTCCACGGCCATCGGCTACCGATCCAAGTCCAACCAACCAGGAGCGTCTGCAGGCGGGCGCGCGAGATAGGAATAGGATGTCCGTGCTCCTACCGCGGCTGCGCTGCTTGCATGGGAGGCGGTGGCGGCCCCGCACGTGAAGAGGCGGCGAGAGAAAAAAGGCGAGCGCTTTATTATAGCGGTCGATCGACACACGGGCGGCCAACTGGAGCCGACGGGCGGATCAGAGATCAGAGAAGAAGAAGACAGCAGAGATGACGGCGTATGTTTGTGCCTCTTTTGGGGTCGGATCGGGCTGGGATTGAATCGATTTGATTTGCGTCCGGAGGAGGAAAGAGGTTGTGAGGTCTGATTCGTGTTGGGGAAGAAAAGTGGAGTAGATCGTGGGCTTGATGTGCGCCGCGCCCCCTGATTTATGTCGTCTTTACTGCACGGATTGATTTGATTAAGGATTAAATTACATGGGGCCAGATTGGGAGGCCCGTGACCAGATTGGTAAAATAATGAGGAGGCCAAGTCAGATGTGATGCGGCGAGTGGAGGACGCGCACTGACAGCCCGTCGTTTCCTTCGTCCCGCGGAAACTAAACTAAAACTAGAAGTAGATAGTACTGCTGCCCTTCTGTCAATAGATCTCAGAAATTCTAGTTTCTTAATGGTAAACATTTGGGCGCGGTGTGCCGGCCGAACTTTCGGTCGGTTCGCACGCCACGCTGGCAAACGTGCCCGCACAGTGGCCCCCGCGCATCCCCGCCTCCTTCCCTATGCGCCTCCATTCCCTACCTCCAGTCTACGTACGCGCATCCTTTCCCTCTCTCGGGTTGCGACTGGGCCACCACGAACTCCATCGCCGGCGGCCACACGCTCCCTCGCCGGCCACCATGGTTGCCCTGCTGCCATGGCCAGATCCATCCCCTACCTACAACTTTCAAGCGCGCGGATCCCCCCCTTCTCCCGGGCAGCGACTGGGCCACCACAAGCTCCATTGCTGGCGGCCAGACGCTCCCTCGCCACCCGCCATGGTTGCCTGCCCGCCCTGCCCGATCCACCCGCGTATAGAAGTGTTGCAACCATCACCTAGAAAAGCTTCAACAATCATTGAAAAAAGCTTCAACCATAGACATAGAAAGCTTCAATGGCATTGCACAACAAGGGGAAGCTGCAAGCGTAGTTGAATTTTGCTACTACCGGCGAAGCTTTTTGCTACATCCATCAGGCGGAGCTCAGACCTCGCGACGACGACAAACGATGTTTTGCTGCAATCGTAGCAGGATTTTGCTACTACATTGTTTTTTTTTGCTACATCCATGTAAGGCGGAGCTGCGACCTCGTGAAGGCGGCGGCGGCGTTTTTGCTGCATCCGTAGTTTGATTTTGCTACTACAGCTGAAGTTTTTTGCTACATCCATTTAAATGGCGTTGATTGACTGGCGGCCGTCGTCGACGTAATTTGCTGCAGCAAGCATCAATGGCGAGGGGCGACGGCGGAGCTACGACCGTCGTCGACGTAATTTGCTGCAGCGAGCATCAATGGCGAGGGGCGGCGGCGGAGCTACGACCGTCGTCGTCAAGAGCTTCAACAGCAGGTGGAGTTGTTGCATGGGTCAAGACGACAACGAGGCCGGGAGGGTGGGGGCTGGTGACAAGAACGGCCGGCGAGGAAGACTAGCGAGGGTCGGGACTGACGACGGGGACGACCACCGAAGGGGACAGGAGGCGCAGCGATGCGCTCCCCGAGCGGGACATGCGGATCCAGCCCGACTGCCCGAGGAAGAAGAAGCTAGGGGCGATCTGTTTTTTTTTTCTGAATCCAACGGCCGCGTGGCTGACATCCAACGGCATGCGCTCGACCAGCCGGAACTTTCGGCCGGCGCACCAGCGCCTATAAGCGCCCTTTCTTAATATCTTGATCGATTATGCTCACAGTGAACTAACAATTTAATGGATTTTGACACCGGTACTCGCACTTTTCTGAATTATTGTCGGGACTTTTGGCGATTTATGTTGTTCTGTCGACTATGAACATATCTGTGGCGGCTTTGTCAAGCTCAAGATGATGTGCCGGTTCAACCTCTGGGAAGTGCTCGTAGGGGATAGGACGTGCATGCATGTGCTCATAGGGAAGAGTATATGTGTGTTTTTACAAGCGTCTGTGGCTATATTGTGTTAAAAAAATCTTCGTTAGTTTCTTATTTTAAATCCTTTTTAAAAAATATATCTGGATCAAGCAGTAGTGTTTTTTTTTGCCCTAGAGCAAAGACTCAAATTATATAACCAGCATTACAAAAAAGCCCCTGAGAAAAATATAGTGTGGACGGCGTCTGAAGATGTCGATGTTGGAGATATGAGAGCGGCACATCATCTTGGCGTGGTGGACAAACTTAGTTTATATATATAAAAACAAAACAAAGCTAGGCAATGGTGTATTTTTATATTTGGACTAGATAAAAACACTTTACATAAAACCCTGGGGTGGTCATAAAGATAAAATCTTGTATATATATGCATGTAGTCTTTCTATTCCAAATTAATTGATGTTCTAACTTTTCCCTAAGTCAAACTTCTTTAGGTTTGACCATGTCTATATGCAATGTGTTGATATCTACAACATCAAGTATAACATTATTCATGTCATGTTTTTTTTAAACCATTGCCCTATATTAGAAGCCCCTGAAAATTTATTTCAATATAATGAGACAAAACTTCGATAAATCCTAAAAGGGTGGAACCTCCAAAATATGTTCTACATTGAGAATGCAGCGATTTGGTGCCCAATCTCATCTGCACCTGGTCAGAAAACAATTCACAAAAAATTCAAACAAATTAAAAAAAAACTTTTTTTTGCATGGTAGATAATTTTATTGCACGAAGTCCGCTTCAATTTTTAGATCATTTGGACATCTTAGTAGCTCTCAGCAAAAAAAAAAAATCGGGTCAGAACAATTTATGAACAGTAAACCTTTTTACAGACGCCAAATTTGCCTTTTTTGCCGAGAGCTACTCAAATCTCCAAAGATCTGAAAATTGGAGCGCGCCTCACGTATCAAATTATCTACCATGCAAACAAAATAAGAATTTTCTAAATTTTGCTAGTATTTGCTTTGATTTTATTTTCTTCAACACGGGTGCAGAGAAGGCTGGGCTCAGAAATGGATATTCGCTAAATGTGTGAATTCCTAAAATTGCGCTCCTATGTGCATATAAAATTGCGGACAAATGGAATCGCATGGCTCAGTTGACCTTTTTATATATATATAAAAGAGGGGCCTCCCCCTCCGATTTCATTTACTTGAAGCCATGGTTCTTATAGGATGTAGAAAATAAAAAACGGAGTTCATACGAGAAGTCTAAACAAACAACCCAGGCTACAACTGAGCGAAAGTACATAGAACTACGTGGGAAATATCACAACACCGAGAACACAAAAACCTAAGATCGTAGCAGAGGAGTAATTTCCTCTAGGGGGGAGGGCAGCTCCTGGCCCATAGATGAAGTCTGAGGATAAAGCCACATGTCAACCTCCGTACACCATGTCTCCACCTTTGCTAAGCCCTGAAGATCTCACTTGTTATTTGCCCTATCAGTCTTGCTCTCCTTCAGCGCTTCTAGACTATCTTTCTTTACTTGCAATGTTGACCAAACATTAATTCAATAAGAAAGCAAATGGATCAATGCAAAAGGATCATCGATCCTCTTATTATCACTAAAACATATGTCACTTGTACTTCTCCAAACTTTGTATGAAATAACATGAACCCCAATAGAGATTGTTCCTCCAGAGACCTAAGACTTAAAATTCTTTGGAGAACTTCTCAGCCAACGGCAGATCAGTTGACATAGTTTTAAGATCACAAACACATTACATGAAGCTCCAAATCATTATATCCATAGACAAAGGGAAAATAAATTGTCCACAATTTCATCATCACCACAAAAGGAGCAAGCCTTACTGCCAATCAAACCCCTCTTCAGTAGGTTGTCTTTTTTTAAAAAAACAGAGGAAGAAGTCTTGCCTCAACCATTAATTAAGAAGAACATAGTTGCCCAGTTAATTTACGAAAAGGGAAATCATCACAACCATGCTCAAAAGTATGACCACATCCACATGTGAACTATACTCCTGAACAGTGGAGCCACTGGATTGAAGCACCCAACACACTAGTACTACAACCCGCAACAAACGGGTCTCAGTATCGCAAAAGGAAACAAATCGACTCGTCGCAAATCGACGAAAACCACACACGCGACCGAGCTCACATCTGCAACTCAGAAAGTCGAGAACCATCCATCATGGAACCATTTGGGCCTTCGCTCTAGCTCCATCCTTCTTGCTCTTGCCCTTGCAAGATTTCTCTTCGAGGATGCCAGATCCAGGGTTAGAATTGCTGGAATTTTTGTCTATTTGGGCCTAGCCCAATAGCAGTTTCAGAAATTACTAATAAATCCTAGAGGCCCACGCAGCCCATTCATGCAAGGCAAGAGGTGAACTAAAGTTTAGTCCCACATTGCTAGTTTAGAGGGAGTTGGACCTCTTTATAAGGGAGGCTCCTTCCCCACTTGTATGAGCATGAGAACAAGAGGGACATCCACGCGCGCTCCTCCTCCGCCGCCCGCCTCGCCTCGTCGCGCCCGCGGGAATGAGCCGAGCCGATGTCTAAATTTTTGCCATGCATTACGGGTATACGAAAGGTCACACAGAAGCTGAGTTTTTGCGATAGTGGAGTTTGAATGCGAACGGTGCAGCCCTTGGCTGCTGGCTGTTCGCTTCGTCTTCATCTCTTCGTTTCACCTTCCGTCGCTGCCCTCTCGCCTCCTTCTCTTGCGCCTATAAAAGGGAGGCCGCTCCTCTCAGAGAGACGCACCAGAACTTCTCCTTCCTCTCGTCACCGGTTCCAATCTCTGCGCTGCTGCTGTCTTCCTCATCCCGGCTTGCGGCATGCACCGCGAGTCAGGATAGTGGGCCTCCGAAACCACACCTATTTGAGTCCTGTACGGGAGAAGGGTGATAAGGTTTTTGGGGAGCGCTCTGCGCGACTACTGACTTCTTCGTCACGGGCGCCCCGCACTCCGACGACTACTTCCCCGACGACGACTACTTCCCCGACGACGACTACTTCCCCGACGTCGACAACCTCCTCGATGACATGGAGGACACCGACCCCAAGTCTAGTGCCTCTGCTCCAGCTGCTGTCCAGTACGTGTTCTTGTTTTTCCTGTTAGAGGTCCTGCCACAGTTCTTTCTTCTAGTGTTTACCCTACACATGTTAGGATCTACCTCATATATGCATCTTGATCTACTATCTGCTCGAGAGATGATCCTTTCTAGCTCATATATGCAGATGTTATTTACCTTCACTTTGTCAAATCACATGACTTGTTTTATCACTGCTATACTAGTCATGTTTTATCTAGTATTTCTGTTAATAAAATCATTCGGTAAATTGCTAATGTTTCCAACAATCCAAAAACCTTATTATAGGCAATTTACCTCGAATGGTTTTGCTGCTTCCATGAGACCTCCTATGTTTGAGGGTATCCACTATAAGAGGTGGCGCGTGAGAGCAGTCTTATGGTTTCAAACCATGAGTTGCTATGACGCCACTCTTGGTAGACCTGAAGGAGAACTTGATGCTCAACAAGCACAAGCTTTTCAGAAAATGGATACTTTGTTTAAGGCTGCTCTCTTGTGTGTTCTCGGTGAGAACATAGTTGAGGCTTATGTGTCAATTGATAATGGAAAAGATATGTGGGATGCACTCGAGGCCAAGTTTGGGGTCTCGGATGCTGGCACGGAGCTGTACATCATGGAGCAATTCTATGTCTACAGGATGACTGAAGAGCGCTCCGTGGTTGAGCAAGCTCATGAGATACAGTCATTTGCTAGAGAACTTGAGCACTTCAATTGTATCCTACCGGACAAGTTTGTTGCCGGGGGTATCATCACTAAGCTTCCTCCTTCGTGGAGGAACTTTGCTACCTTACTGAAGCACAAGAGACAGGAGTTTTCCGTCCCGGATCTCATTGGTACTCTTGATGTGGAAGAAAAGGCGAGAGCAAAGGACACACGTGCTCGAGGTATTGAGGGAGGATCTAGTGCCAATCTGGTACAGAAGAAAAACTTCCAGTCCCACAAGTTCAAGAACAAGGGAAAGCTTGATGGTAAAGCAAAGTTTGATGGAAGAACAAGGCTGTACAACACACGAACTTCAAGAAGAAGAGTGACAAGAAGAAAGGTGCTTGTCATGTGTGTGGAGATCCTGATCATTGGGCTCCTAGTTGTCCTAATCGCTATGACAAGCGTCATCCTGGGAAAGGCGGCAAGACCGCTAATGTTGTCATTGGAGACATTGACATGAAGGATGCTGGGTATGGTATATTTCCCACTATTCTTTCAGTATGTCATTCTCCTGATTGGTTGATTGACATGGGTGCTAATGTGCATGTATGCGGTGATATTTCCATGTTTTCGTCTTATCAGACCGCAGGGACTTCAACCGTGCTAATGGGTAACGGTTCAAGTGCTTCTGTTCGTGGTGTTGGCACGGTCGATCTGAAGTTTACTTCGGGGAAGATCGTGCGGCTGAAGAACGTGCATTATGTCCCCTCCGTCAATAAAAATCTTGTTAGCGGATCTCTTCTGTGTAGAGATGGCTACAAGCTTGTCTTTGAGTCAAATAAATTTGTAATATCCAAGTATGGAACCTTTGTTGGTAAAGGCTATGAGTCAGGAGGCATGTTCAGTTTATCCTTATCAGACGTTTGCAATAAAGTTGTTAATCATATTTGCAACAATAGTGAATCAAATGTGTGGCATTCACGTCTTTGTCATGTTAACTTTGGTTGCATGTCGCGACTAGCGAAGTTGAACTTAATCCCTAGTTTCACCACTGTCAAGGGATCTAAGTGTCAAGTGTGTGTGCAAGCTAAGCAACCTCGTAAGTCTCACGTGACCGCGGAGACAAGAAATCTTGCACCACTAGAACTTATACATTCAGATCTATGTGAAATGAATGGTGTTTTGACAAAAGGTGGAAAGAAATATTTCATGACGTTAATTGACGACTCCACTAGATACTGCCATGTGTATCTTTTGAAATCTAAGGATGAGGCTTTGAACTTTTTCAAGATCTATAAAGCTGAAGTGGAAAACCAACTTGATCGGAAAATCAAGAGGCTCAGGTCCGACCGTGGTGGAGAGTATTTTTCCAATTAATTTGATGCTTTTTGTGTGGAACATGGTATAATCCATGAGAGGACGCCTCCTTACTCACCTCAGTCAAATGGGGTGGCCGAAAGAAAGTACATACTCTAACTGATTTGGTTAACGCCATGTTAGACACATCGGGTCTCTCCAAGGCATGGTGGGGGGAGGCGATATTGACTGCTTGTCATGTCCTAAACCGAGTTCCCACAAAGAACAAAGAGATAACTCCATTCGAGGAATGGGAGAAGAAAAGGTTAAAGCTATCTTATCTACGAACCTGGGGTTGTTTGGCGAAAGTCAATGTGCCAATTCCAAAGAAGCGGAAGCTGGGACAAAAAACTGTGGATTGTGTTTTCCTGGGATATGCTTTTCATAGCATTGCTATAGATTCTTGGTTGTAAAATCTAGGTACCTGACATGCATGTCGGTACGATCATGGAGTCGAATGATGCGACTTTCTTTGAAGATATCTTTCCCATGAAGGATATGGCTACCTCATCTAATCAGGAGATGCCTAGTTCATCGAATTAGGAACCAGTTACAATTACCGAACCTGCCATTTCGATGGAACACTTTGAATGTACTATGGAGGAAAACAATGAAGTTCCTACTAGGAGCAAGAGACAGAGGACTACAAAGTCCTTTGGTGATGATTTTCTTGTGTATCTCATAGATGACACTCCCAGTTCTATTTCGGAGGCCTATGCATCGGAAGATGCTGACTACTGGAAGGAAGCGGTTCATAGCGAGATGGATTCCATCTTGGCGAATGAAACTTGAGAGATAACTGATCATCCTTATGGGTGCAAACCTATAGGATGCAAATGGGTATTCAAGGAGAAGCTTAGGCCTGATGGTACTATTGAAAAGTACAAGGCTCGACTCGTGGCAAAGGGTTATACCCAAAAGGAAGGTGAGGACTTCTTTGATACTTACTCACCTGTGGCTCGACTGACCACTATTCAAGTTCTACTTTCACTAGCTGCCTCACATGGTCTTCTCGTTCATCAAATGGATGTTAAGACTGCTTTCCTAAATGGAGAGTTGGATGAGGAAATTTATATGGAACAACCAGATGGGTTTGTAATAGATGGTTAGGAAGGGAAAGTGTCCAAGTTGCTGAAGTCTTTGTATGGACTCAAGCAAGCACCCAAACAGTGGCATGAGAAGTTCGAAAGAACTTTAATAGCTGCAGGCTTTGTTGTGAACGAAGCTGACAAATGTGTGTACTATCGCCATGGTGGGGGCGAGGGAGTTATGCTTTGCTTGTATGTTGATGACATACTGATTTTCGGAACAAATCTGAATGTTATTAAGGAGGTCAAGGATTTTCTATCTCGCTGTTTTGAGATGAAGGATTTAGGAGTGGCTGATGTCATTCTGAACATCAAGTTGTTGAGAGATGATGATGGTGGGATTACATTGCTTCAATCTCACTATGTGGAAAAGATCTTGAGTCGCTTTGGCTATAGTGACTGCAAGCCCTCTCCAACACCATATGATGCTAGCGTGCTGCTTCGAAAGAATCGAAGAATTGCTAGAGATCAATTGAAGTATTCTCAGATTATTGGCTCGCTTATGTACTTAGCCAGTGCTACAAGACCTGACATCTCTTTTGCTGTTAGCAAACTGAGTCAGTTTGTTTCAAAACCAGGAGATGTGCATTGGAAAACTCTAGAGAGAGTCTTGCGTTATTTGAAAGGCACTGTGAATTATGGAATTCACTACACTGGGCACCCAAAGGTGCTTGAAGGGTATAGTGACTCAAACTGGATCTCAGATGTTGATGAGATAAAGGCCACGAGCGGATATGGTGGCGCTGTTTCTTGGAAGTCTTGCAAGCAGACCATCTTAACGAGGTCAACAATGGAAGCATAACTCATAGCACTAGATACAACTACGGTCGAAGCAGATTGGCTTCGTCGGCTCTTGAATGACTTGCCGGTTGTTGAGAAACCTGTACCGGGTATCCTTATGAACTGCGATAATCAAAGTGTGATCACGAAAGTGAATAGTTCAAAGAATAACATGAAGTCATCAAGACACGTTCAGAGAAGGTTAAACTCTGCCATGAAAATGAAAAACTCCGGAGTTATTGCATCGGATTATATCCAAACGTCTAAAAATCTGGCAGATCCTTTTACTAAGGGTCTATCACGTAATGTGATAGATAATGCATCGAGGGAGATGGGTATGAGACCCACAATATGAGTTGTTCACAGTGGTAACCTATTCTTTGTGATCGGAGGTCCCGTGAATTAGATGTGGAAGACAAGCTGTTGGTCAACTGGGAGGAGAGTATCCTTACTGTTAAAAATACCACTCCATGAAGATGCAATACTCTCATAATTTGCATGGCAGGTTGATGTATATCTTAATGTGTTCTAAGTGGCTCTTTGAAGCAGAGATGTTGTCCCGCAGAACATCTTTTGAAGAATGCACCTATATGAGTCTGATTGTTAAACGTCACAATCTATGAGAGTAGGGTTCTCTCTAGTAAACTCATGAAAGGTCTCGGAGTATGACGCATAAGCTCCACCCGCGGGGAAGACCCACGGTAGCCACGTATCGGTCAAGGCTTTATGTGAAGCTAGATTCGTAGAAAACTTGCAGTTCAAGGCCCAGTCCACTGTTCAAGTTGCTTACTAGTGTAGCATAGAGTTCTAGGTGGAAGTTCAACTTAACAGTCTCCACTGCAGTACCGGTATATAAAACAGTGTTTTGGAACCAAAGGCAAATTTTGTGTGCCTCTAGGATCTGGTGGGGGATTGCTGGAATTTTTGTCTATTTGGGCCTAGCCCAATAGCAGTTTCAGAAATTACTAATAAATCCTAGAGGCCCACGCAGCCCATTCATGCAAGGCAAGAGGTGGAACTAAAGTTTAGTCCCACATTGCTAGTTTAGAGGGAGTTGGACCTCTTTATAAGGGAGGCTCCTTCCCCACTTGTATGAGCATGAGAACAAGAGGGACATCCACGCGCCCTCCTCCTCCGCCGCCCGCCTCGCCACGCCATGCCTCGTCACGACGCGCCGCGGGTTGCGGGAAAGGTCACACGGAAGCTGAAAAGTTTTTGCAATAGTGGAGTTTGAATGCGAACGGTGCAGCCCTTGGCTGCTGGCTGTTTGCTTCGTCTTTGTCTCTTCATTTCACCTTCCGTCGGTGCCCTCTCGCCTCCTTCTCTTGCGCCTATAAAAGGGAGGTCGCTCCTCTCAGAGAGACGCACCAGAACTTCTCCTTCCACTCGGCACCGGTTCCAATCTTTGTGTTGTTGCTGTCTTCCTCATCACGGCTTGCAGCGTGCACCGCGAGTCGGGACAGTAGGCCTCTGAAACCGCACCTCTTTGAGTCCTGTACGGGAGAAGGGTGATAAGGTTTTTGGCGAGCGCTCTGCGCGACTACTGACTTCTTCGTCACGGACGCCCCGGACTCCGACGACTACTTCCCTGACGATGACTACTTCCCCGACGTCGACAACCTCCTCGATGACATGGAGGACACCGACCCCAAGTCCAGTGCCTCTGCTCCAGCTGCTGTCCAGTACGTGTTCTTGTTTTTCCTGTTAGAGGTCCTGCCACAGTTCTTTCCTCTAGTGTTTATCCTACACATGTTAGTGTCGGGGAATGTAGTAATTTAAAAAATTCCTAGGCACACGCAAGATCATGGTGATGCATAGCAACGAGAGGGGAGAGTATTGTCTACGTACCCTCGTAGACCGATAGCGGAAGCGTTATGACAACGCGGTTGATGTAGTTGTACGTCTTCATGATCCGACCGATCCAAGTACCGAACGTACGGCACCTCCGAGTTCAGCACACGTTCAGCTCGATGACGATCCCCGGACTCCGATCCAGCAGGGTGTCGGGGATGAGTTCCGTCAGCACGACGTTGTGGTGATGATGATGATGTTCTACCGACGCAGGGCTTCGCCTAAGCACCGCAACGATATGACCGAGGTGGAATATGGTGGAGGGGGGGCACCGCACACGGCTAAGGAACGATCACGAGGATCAACTTGTGTGTCTAAAGGTGCCCCCTCCTCCGTATATAAAGGGGGGGAGGAGGAGGGGGCCGGCCAAGGGGGTGGCGCGCCCTAGGAGGGGGAAACCTACTCCAAGTAGGTTTGCCCCTCTCTTTCCTAGTCCAAGAAGGAGGGGGAAGGAAGGAGTGGGAGAGGGGAAAGGCAAGGGGGGCGCCGCCCCCCTTCCTTGTCCTATTCGGACTCAAGGGGAGGGGGCGCGCCTCTTGCCCTGGCCGGCCCCTCTCTTTCTCCACTAGGGCCCAATAAGGCCCATTAGTTCCCGGGGGAGGGGGTTCCGGTAACCCTCCGGCACTCCGGTTTTTTCCAAAATCACCCGGAACACTTCCGGTGTCTGAATATAGTCGTCCAATATATCAATCTTTATGTCTCGACCATTTAGAGACTCCTCGTCATGTCCGTGATCACATCCAGGACTCCGAACAACCTTCGGTACATCAAAACTTATAAACTCATAATAAAACTTTCATTGTAACGTTAAGCGTGCGGACCCTACGGGTTCGAGAACTATGTAGACATGACCTAGAACTATTTCCGGTCAATAACCAATAGCGGAACCTGGATGTTCATATTGGCTCCTACATATTCTACGAAGATCTTTATCAGTCAAACCACATAACAACATACGTCATTCCCTTTGTCATCGGTATGTTACTTGCCCGAGATTCGATCGTCGGTATCTCAATACCTAGTTCAATATCGTTACTGGCAAGTCTCTTTACTCGTTCTGTAATACATCATCTCACAACTAACTCATTAGTTGCAATGCTTGCAGGGCTTAAGTGATGTGCATTACCGAGAGGGCCCAGAGATACCTCTCCGACAATCGGAGTGACAAATCCTAATCTCAAAATACGCCAACCCAACAAGTACCTTCGGAGACACCCGTAGAGCACCTTTATAATCACCCAGTTACGTTGTGACGTTTGGTAGCACACAAAGTGTTCCTCCGGTAAACGGGAGTTGCATAATCTCATAGTCATAGGAACATGTATAAGTCATGAAGAAAGCAATAGCAGAAAACTAAACGATCAAGTGCCAAGCTAACGGAATGGGTCAAGTCAATCACATCATTCTCCTAATGATGTGATCTCGTTAATCAAATGACAACACATGTCTATGGTCAGGAAACATAACCATCTTTGATCAACGAGCTAGTCAAGTAGAGGCATACTAGTGACACTCTGTTTGTCTATGTATTCACACAAGTATTATGTTTCCGGTTAATACAATTCTAGCATGAATAATAAACATTTATCATGATATAAGGAAATAAATAATAACTTTATTATTGCCTCTAGGGCATATTTCCTTCAGTCTCCCACTTGCACTAGAGTCAATAATCTAGATTACACAGTAATGATTCTAACACCCATGGAGTCTTGGTGTTGATCATGTTTTGCTTGTGGAAGAGGCTTAGTCAGCGGGTCTGCGACATTCAGATCCGTATGTATCTCGCAAATTTCTATGTCTCCCACCTGGACTAGATCCCGGATGGAATTGAAGCGTCTCTTGATGTGCTTGGTTCTCTTGTGAAACCTGGATTCCTTCGCCAAGGCAATTGCACTAGTATTGTCACAAAAGATTTTCATTAGACCCGATGCACTAGGTATGACACCTAGATCGGATATGAACTCCTTCATCTAGACTCCTTCATTTGCTGCTTCCGAAGCAGCTATGTACTCCGCTTCACATGTAGATCCCGCCATGACGCTTTGTTTAGAACTGCACCAACTGACAGCTCCACCGTTCAATGTAAACACGTATTCGGTTTGCGATTTAGAATCGTCCGGATCAGTGTCAAAGCTTGCATCAACGTAACCATTTACAATGAGCTCTTTGTCACCTCCATAAATGAGAAACATATCCTTAGTCCTTTTCAGGTATTTTAGGATGTTCTTGACCGCTGTCCAGTAATCCACTCCTGGATTGCTTTGGTACCTCCCTGCTAGACTTATAGCAAGGCACACATCAGGTCTGGTACACAGCATTGCATACATGATAGAGCCTATGGATGAAGCATAGGGAACATCTTTCATTTTCTCTCTATCTTCTGCAGTGGTCGGGCTTTGAGTCTTACTCAACTTCTCACCTTGTAACACAGGCAAGAACCCTTTCTTTGCTTGATCCATTTTGAGCTTCTTCAAAACTTTGTCAAGGTATGTGCTTTGTGAAAGTCCAATTAAGCGTCTTGATCTGTCTCTATAGATCTTAATGCCCAATATGTAAGCAGCTTCACCGAGGTCTTTCATTGAAAAACTCTTATTCAAGTATCCTTTTATGCTATCCAAAAATTCTATATCATTTCCAATCAGCAATATGTCATCCACATATAATATCAGAAATGCTACAGAGCTCCCACTCACTTTCTTGTAAATACAGGCTTCTCCAAAAGTCTGTACAAAACCAAATGCTTTGATCACACTATCAAAACGTTTATTCCAACTCCGAGAGGCTTGCACCAGTCCATAAATGGATCGCTGGAGCTTGCACACTTTGTTAGCTCCCTTTGGATCGACAAAACCTTCTGACTGCATCATATACAACTCTTCTTCCAGAAACCCGTTCAGGAATGCAGTTTTGACATCCATCTGCCATATTTCATAATCATAAAATGCGGCAATCGCTAACATGATTCGGACAGACTTAAGCATCGCTACGGGTGAGAAGGTCTCATCGTAGTCAATCCCTTGAACTTGTCGAAAACCTTTTGCGACAAGTCGAGCTTTGTAGACAGTAACATTACCGTCAGCGTCAGTCTTCTTCTTGAACATCCATTTATTTTCAATTGCTTGCCGATCATTGGGCAAGTCAACCAAAGTTCACACTTTGTTCTCATACATGGATCCCATCTCAGATTTCATGGCCTCAAGCCATTTTGCGGAATCTGGGCTCACCATTGCTTCTTCATAGTTCGTAGGTTCATCATGGTCTAGTAACATGACTTCCAGAACAGGATTACCGTACCACTCTGGTGCGGTTTTTATTCTGGTTGATCTACGAGGTTCAGTAACAACTTGATCTGAAGTTTCATGATCATCATCATTAACTTCCTCACTAATTGGTGTAGACGTCACAGGAACCGGTTTCTGTGATGAACCACTTTCCGATAAGGGAGAAGGTATAGTTACCTCATCAAGTTCTACTTTCCTCCCACTCACTTCTTTCGAGAGAAACTCCTTCTCTAGAAAGGATCCATTCTTAGCAACGAATGCCTTGCCTTCGGATCTGTGATAGAAGGTATACCCAACAGTCTCCTTTGGGTATCCTATGAAGACACATTTCTCCGATTTGGGTTCGAGCTTATCAGGTTGAAGCTTTTTCACATAAGCATCGCAGCCTCAAACTTTCAGAAACGACAACTTTGGTTTCTTGCCAAACCACAGTTCATAAGGCGTCGTCTCAACGGATTTCGATGGTGCCCTATTTAACGTGAATGTAGCCGTCTCCAAAGCATAACCCCAAAACGATAGCGGTAACTCAGTAAGAGACATCATAGATCGCACCATATCTAGTAAAGTACGATTACGACGTTCGGACACACCATTACACTGTGGTGTTCTGGGTGGCGTGAGTTGCGAAACTATTCCGCATTGTTTCAAATGTAGACCAAACTCGTAACTCAAATATTCTCCTCCACGATCAGATCGTAGAAACTTTATTTTCTTGCTACGATGATTTTCAACTTCACTCTGAAATTCTTTGAACTTTTCAAATGTTTCAGACTTATGTTTCATCAAGTAGATATACCCATATCTGCTTAAATCATCTGTGAAGGTGAGAAAATAACGATATCCACCATGAGCCTTAACATTCATCGGACCACATACATCTGTATGTATGATTTCCAACAAATCTGTTGCTCTCTCCATAGTACCGGAGAACGGCGTTTTAGTCATCTTGCCCATGAGGCATGGTTCGCAAGTACCAAGTGATTCATAATCAAGTGGTTCCAAAAGTCCATCAGTATGGAGTTTCTTCATGCGCTTTACACTGATATGACCTGAACGGCAGTGCCACAAATAAGTTGCACTATCATTATCAACTCTGCATCTTTTGGCTTCAACATTATGAATATGTGTATCACTACTATCGAGATTCATCAAAAATAGACCACTCTTTAAGGGTCCATGACCATAAAAGATATTACTCATATAAATAGAACAACCATTATTCTCTGATTTAAATGAATAACCGTCTCGCATCAAACAAGATCCAGATATAATGTTCATGCTCAACGCTGGCACCAAATAACAATTATTTAGGTCTAATACTAATCCCGAAGGTAGATGTAGAGGTAGCGTGCCGACTGCGATCACATCGACTTTGGAACCATTTCCCACGCGCATCGTCACCTCGTCCTTTGCCAGTGTTTGCTTAATCTTTAGTCCCTGTTTCGAGTTGCAAATATTAGCAACAGAACCAGTATCAAATACCCAGGTGCTACTGCGATCTCTAGTAAGGTACACATCAATAACATGTATATCACATATACCTTTGTTCACCTTATCAACCTTCTTATCCGCCAAATACTTAGGGCAGTTCCGCTTCCAGTGACCAGTCTGCTTGCAGTAGAAGCACTCAGTTTCAGGCTTAGGTCCAGACTTGGGTTTCTTCTCCTGAGTAGCAACTTGCTTATTGTTCTTCTTGAAGTTCCCCTTCTTCTTCCCTTTGCCCTTTTTCTTGAAACTAGTGGTCTTTTTGACCATCAACACTTGATGCTCCTTCTTGATTTCTACCTCCGCAGCTTTTAGCATTGCGAAGAGCTCGGGAATCGTCTTATCCATCCCTTGCATGTTATAGTTCATCACGAAGCTCTTGTAGCTTGGTGGCAGTGATTGGAGAATTCTGTCAATGACGCTATCATCCGGAAGATTAACTCCCAGTTGAATCAAGTGATTATTATACCCAGACATCTTGAGTATATGCTCACTGACAGAACTATTCTCCTCCATCTTGCAGCTATAGAACTTATTGGAGACCTCATATCTCTTAATCCGGGCATTTGCTTGAAATATTAACTTCAACTCCTGGAACATTGCATATGCTCCATGACGTTCAAAACATCGTTGAAGTCCCGGTTCTAAGCTGTAAAGCATGTCACACTAAACTATCGAGTAGTCATCAGCTTTGCTCTGCCAGACGTTCTTAACGTCGTCAGTTGCATCTGCAGTAGGCCTGGCACCCAGCGGTGCTTCCAGGACGTAATTCTTCTGTGCAGCAATGAGGATAATCCTCAAGTTACGGACCCAGTCCGTGTAATTGCTACCATCATCTTTCAACTTTGCTTTGTCAAGGAACGCATTAAAATTTAACGGAACAACAACATGGGCCATCTATCTACAATCAACATAGACACGCAAGATACTATCAGGTACTAAGTTCATGATAAATTTAAGTTCAATTAATCATATTACTTAAGAACTCCCACTTAGAAAAACATCCCTCTAATTCTCTAAGTGATCACGTGATCCAAATCAACTAAACCATAACCGATCATCACGTGAAATGGAGTAGCTTTCAATGGTGAACATCATTATGTTGATCATATCTACTATATGATTCACGCTCGACCTTTCGGTCTCCGTGTTCCGAGGCCATATCTGCATATGCTAGGCTCGTCAAGTTTAACCTGAGTATTTCGCGTGTGCAAAACTGGCTTGCACCCGTTGTAGATGGACGTGAGCTTATCACACCCGATCATCACGTGGTGTCTGGGCACGACGAACTTTGGCAACGGTGCATACTCAGGGAGAACACTTCTTGATAATTAGTGAGAGATCATCTTAAAATGCTACCGTCAATCAAAGCAAGATAAGATGCATAAAAGATAAACATCACATGCAATCAATATAAGTGATATGATATGGCCATCATCATCTTGTGCTTGTGATCTCCATCTCTGAAGCACCTCCATCATCACCATCGTCACCGGCGCGACACCTTGATCTCCATCATAGCATCGTTGTCGTTTATGAGCGTCTATTGCTTCTACGACTATCGCTACCGCTTAGTGATAAAGTAAAGCAATTACAGGGCGTTTGCATTTCATACAATAAAGCGACAACCATATGGCTCCTGCCAGTTGCCGATAACTTCGGTTACAAAACATGATAATCTCATACAATAAAATATAGCATCACGTCTTGACCATATCACATCACAACATGCCCTGCAAAAACAAGTTAGACGTCCTCTACTTTGTTTTTGCAAGTTTATGTGGCTGCTACGGGCTTAGCAAGAACCGTTCTTACCTACGCATCAAAACCACAACGATAGTTTGTCAAGTTGGTGCTGTTTTAACCTTCGCAAGGACCGGGCATAGCCACACTAGGTTCAACTAAAGTTGGAGAAACAGACACCCGCCAGCCACCTATGTGCAAAGCACGTCGGTAGAACCAGTCTCGCGTAAGCGTACGCGTAATGTCGGTCTGGGCCGCTTCATCCAACAATACCGCTGAACCAAAGTATGACATGCTGGTAAGTAGTATGACTTGTATCGCCCACAACTCACTTGTGTTCTACTCGTGCATATAATATCTGCGCATAAAACCTAGGCTCGGATGCCACTGTTGGGGAACGTAGTAATTTCAAATAATTCCTACGCACACGCAAGATCATGGTGATGCATAGCAACGAGAGGGGAGAGTATTGTCTACGTATCCTCGTAGACCGATAGCGGAAGCGTTATGACAACGCGGTTGATGTAGTCGTACGTCTTCATGATCCGACCGATCCAAGTACCGAACGTACGGCACCTCCGAGTTCAGCACACGTTCAGCTCGATGACGATCCCCGGACTCCGATCCAGCAGGGTGTCGGGGATGAGTTCCGTCAGCATGACGGCGTGGTGACGATGATGATATTCTACCGATGCAGGGCTTCGCCTAAGCACCGCAACGATATGACCGAGGTGGAATATGGTGGAGGGGGGGCACCGCACACGGCTAAGGAACGATCACGAGGATCAACTTGTGTGTCTAGAGGTGCCTCCCTCCTTCGTATATAAAGGGGGGAGGAGGAGGGGGCCGGCCAAGGGGGTGGCGCGCCCTAGGAGGGGGAAACCTACTCCAAGTAGGTTTGCCCCTCCCTTTCCTAGTCCAAGAAGGAGGGGGAAGGAAGGAGTGGGAGAGGGGAAAGGCACGGGGGGCGCCCCCCCTGCTTGTCCTATTTGGACTCAAGGGAAGGGGGCGCGCCTCTTGCCATGGCCAGCCCCTCTCTTTCTCCACTAGGGCCCAATAAGGCCCATTAGGCCTTGTGCAATGGGAGGTGCTTAGGAGAGGTGCTTAGAGAAATAAACCAGGCTTTCCTTAAGCACCGGTGCTTACTTGTACAGGATAGACGCTTAACTAAGCGTCTCTCCTGTAGAAATAGGCACCGGTGCTTCAGAAAAACCCGGTTTATTTTTCTAAACATCTCTCTAAGCACCTTGCATTGTACAAGGCCTTAGTTCCCCGGGGGGGGGGGGGTTCCGGTAACCCTCCAGCACTCCTGTTTTTTCCGAAATCACCCGGAACACTTTCGGTGTCCGAATATAGTCATCCAATATATCAATCTTTATGTCTCGACCATTTCGAGACTCCTAGTCATGTCCATGATCATATCCGGGACTCCGAACAACCTTCGGTACATCAAAACTTATAAACTCATAATAAAACTTTCATTGTAACGTTAAGCGTGCGGACCCTATGGGTTCGAAAACTATGTAGACATGACCTAGAACTGTTTCCGGTCAATAACCAATAGTGGAACCTGGATGCTCATATTGGCTCCTACATATTCTACGAAGATCTTTATCGGTCAAACTGCATAACGACATACGTTGTTCCCTTTGTCATCGATATGTTACTTGCCCGAGATTCGATCGTCGGTATTTCAATACCTAGTTCAATCTCGTTACTGGCAAGTCTCTTTACTCATTCCGTAATACAACATCTCACAACTAACTCATTAGTTGCAATGCTTGCAAGGCTTAAGTGATGTGCATTACCGAGAGGGCCCAGAGATACCTCTCCGACAATCGGAGTGACAAATCCTAATCTCGAAATACGCCAACCCAACAAGTACCTTTGGAGACACCTGTAGAGCACCTTTATAATCACCCAGTTACGTTGTGACGTTTGGTAGCACACAAAGTGTTCCTCCGGTAAACGGGAGTTGCATAATCTCATAGTCATAGGAACATGTATAAGTCATGAAGAAAGCAATAGCAGAAAACTAAACGATCAAGTGCTAAGCTAACGGAATGGGTCAAGTCAATCACATCATTCTCCTAATGATGTGATCCCGTTAATCAAATGACAACACATGTCTATGGTCAGGAAACATAACCATCTTTGATCAACGAGCTAGTCAAGTAGAGGCATACTAGTGACACTCTGTTTGTCTATGTATTCACACAAGTATTATGTTTCCGGTTAATACAATTCTAGCATGAATAATAAACATTTATCATGATATAAGGAAATAAATAATAACTTTATTATTGCCTCTAGGGCATATTTCCTTCAGTTATGATCTACCTCATATATGCATCTTGATCTACTGTCTGCTCGAGAGATGATCCTGTCTAGCTCATATATGCAGATGTTATTTACCTTCACTTTTTTAAATCACATGACTTGTTTTATCACTGCTATACTAGTCATGTTTTATCTAGTATTTCTGTTAATAAAATCATTCGGTAAATTGCTCATATTTCCAACAAGAATCACCCTTTTTGTGCTTCTCCATCAAAGCTTTTTCCTCCAAAAGGCATCCAATCATCTTTCCAGAATTCTCAGAGTCCAAGTTGGCGAGGAACGTAAAAAATCTTTAACCATGGCAAACCGAACGTTTTATATGGCAAATTAGTTTTATCAAAATCCTTCTTCTTTTGCAAAGAACGAATCATTTTGCTCTAAGAGTATATGAGACAAAATTAATTCGTCATTATCTCTGAAAGAGAAAACACAGTGATGATGCTGCTAAGTATTTAGCGAGAGCCCCGCAGAATCGGGCAATCGGCTAGCTTCATCCCTGTCCAGGTACATGTAACCTAGATACACGTCCCATCATTCAAAAACAACATTTTGAATCCAGCTTATGCCGTCCATGGCCTTCGTTAGGATGATATGCTAAAGTAATCCAAAGGATCAGATATCCTAAACAATCCAAGTACTCCAGTAATTGAACGCTAAAATAAGAGCTTCCTGTCCCGGGGTTGCCATTTTCGGCTCCTCCTACCTGCCATTTTAGTAGCTTTTCGAGTAAGTGTAGTTTGACTTTGAAGACGAGACATGCGGAAGCGGGACGTAGTGGCGCGCATGCGTGCGTGACCCGGTAGTGGGTGCCAATCCGCCGCGTCATGTACGCATCGACGAGATTAGCTCCACGGGATATGCTTTTCATCCATGCATTATTCGCTTAATTAATCCATCCAAGAAGGTGTGTCGGGAGGAGAAGAGGGTTTCAGCTAGATTAGCGCAGCCAGCAGCACAGGGCAAACACTGCACCACTACTTACCACTAGTTTATCATTGACCTGGAAAGCAACCCGGCCGCTGATCTTTTTCATTTTTGAGGGTACCGCTGATTAGTTATAGGGTTTATTATTCCAAGGAGTTGGCCGTTCAAGGAAGCATATCCTTTTGTTTAAAAAGAAGAAGAAGCATATCCTTTGCCAAAAGGAAAAAAAAAACTGAAACCATGGCCTATGTTACGATACCGAAAAGTTAAATAAAGCTAAGCCTAAGGAGCTGATACGTCTTAAACATACCTACTTTTCTTAAAATTTTGCTTAGTTTTGGACTTAAAACTTTCTCCAGTGAAAAATAATTAACCAGGACTGACATAGTTTTCAGCAAAAATTACATAATGTTATTTTTGTGTGCAGAAAACATGTTGGAGAAAAAATAAAACAAAAATAGGTAACAGAGTTTTGCAACAAATTGGGGACGGACCTAGAATTGGGCGAGGGGCTGGCCCATAGTGCCAAGGGTGCCTACACTGTGGGGGCCCTTTGGCTAGCCTCCCGTGCCCCTGACTTTATGTTGCTCCGAAACACTTCCACGATTTATCAGTAGTTTTTCTGCGACGGAGAGACGCCACCACCATACTTCTTCATCCCGGAAGCCTACTGAGGTTATGGTTTGCATCCGGAGAGGGGGGTTATTCACCACCAACACCATCAACTCCTTCCACAACACCGTCATCATGCTCTGTCCGACCATGTGTGATTAATCCGATGTAGGCACGTGTGATGGATGGGTTGTATGAGATGTATCGTGTAATAGACTTCAGATTAATGGGGGCAATGATCCCTAGTGTAATGATTATTTGAGAATTGATGTTATTATGACTTTCCCAATGATTATTACTAGGACCCGAGTAATATGATTTTAGATCTGAACCATTATGTTTTTTATGTCTATTTGTTCATGATTGCACATGTTATACTTTTGATCCGGAGAACCCGAGGGCGATAGACCGATGTATCAAAGAGAATTGCTATAATTTGAGGATAACATGTATTCATAGAGTGATAATTGATGACCCGCAAGGTCGCCTTAATAACCCTTGTTTCCTTATGGACCCCGAAGCAAGGGGGTTGGACTCTAGATGAGAGGCGGGATCTTTTTATGCATGTTTCTCAATTTCTAGAATACATCTCTACAATGATTCCAGAACATGAGCTAGGTTGTGATCCCAATGAACTTTCTATTTGGATTTTGAAATCATCCATGCTTCAACCCAATATCAATCCCTATGCCTACGTTAAATACTATTGTTGATCTCTTTTAAGTTACATGTACTTGACAACTACTGGATATTTTTTCTGATGTGATACTGCTTTGCCACAAACATCAGTCGATTCACCATATTGTTATTGTTACTAATTATTCTAGCAAGCAAGCATCTGTTTTAGGTGTGCTTGAATTGGCAACTCAACTGCTAAAACTTATAAATAAGCTTCGGCTCTCTTTGTGTCGAATCAATAAATTTAGGTTGTGATATTTACCTCAAAGATTGTTGTGATCCCATATATCTGGTGTTATCATAGCTTGCTAAGGAGCTTGGCTACACTATTTGTGAGACTGGTTGGTCTATAATCTTTTCGCCTCGATGCATTGTCTTTCTTCAGGATTAGTGCAATGAGAATGCAACATTCAACATGCTACAACTCCTTTGATTGAGTGAGGACATCTGATTTATAGCATTCACGAGATTTATTGGTGGTGCAGATCGATAGCCCAAAAGTGATCAGGTCAGTCATCTGAATGGGCTGGCCCAGGGGTGCTTGGTTTTCGAAGGATGGGCATGTATCAAAGCCCCATGTCCGTCTTGGATGGTCGCAGCAGCTCAATGCCTATCGTCGGCAGTGTGGACGTCAAGACGTCTAGCTGGACGAAGGGCCAGGGGTGAGTGTATGCGCATATGTATGAGCGCTTACGTCTGTACCGTGTTCAAAAAAATAAGCTGGGCGAGGGGCCCTTGCTCCTTTACCTATTTGACCAGGTCATCGCACGCTTGTTTGCGCATATGGATTTATGTGTTTCAAATATACTAACTTTGCATTGGCATATATGTAGATGTAGCTAGTCAAATAGAAAAGGAGTAAATTTGAACCTTTTTCCCAACGGGAATATCGGGACCTGAAGATAGTACATCTTGGTTTTATATTTCCACATCTTGCAATACTCGTTCGTATGCCTATCTGAACTTTGAAATGACGGTTTGGCTTAGTCTCACGTAACTTTGTCAACATGGGCATGGAGGAACACTAGATGCAAATGTTGGTGTCCAAGATGATTGAGGACTTCGGCGCACATATCTAAATGTTAGTAAGCTTTGTTTACCAGGTATCTTTGTGTTGGTACAAGTATCTTCGATCAGTTGTATTGTATTTGCTTTAATCGATAATAAAATCATATATTGTTGAATGCTAGCTTTATAAATTATTATCTTTTGAACAAAGTCACAAACTAGTACAAGTGATGCCAATCAAGCAAAGAGCTTATATCCCGGAGATCCAT
>NC_041391.1:79844113-79855487 GCF_002162155.2 Triticum dicoccoides
AACAATCATGCCCATATATAATGTCGTGGACATGTTGACAGAGACACACACATACAGAAGCTAGCATCAAAATTTTGATTTCAGCTGCCATTCATAGCATGATATGCTAAACTAATCCAATGGGATAATCCTAAACAACCGTAGGAGGCTAGTGTCGCTAGCTAAAAACAAGAGCTTCCTCCCCGTTGCCGTTTTTGGCTCCTCCCACGGCCCTGCCACTACCGCAATAACCCTCTATGCCGACGGCCATGGGCCGTCAACATAGGCCTTATACCGTCGATATAGGTCTGTCTGCATCGATAACGTCAGCGTAGTCTTGTCAGACCGTCGGCATAGGTGTCGATGGCAAGTGATGCGGATCGATGACGTGGACGCAAGCTATGCCGACGGCCGCCGTTCCTGCCGTCGCTATAGAACCTACGACGTCAACACCCGTCACACGCCGGGTCGCCGGGCCCACCTCTACGCCGATGGCCCAAGTATGCCGACGGCTGCTGTAGACATACACCGACCTATGCCGGTGGCTTATCTGTGCCGACGACCCCGTCGTCATACCTGGAGATAGCCCGACGGCTTACATACGCCGACGGCCTGGCCTAGGCTGTCGGCATACCTCAGTATGGGCCGACAGGGCCGTCGGCATTATGAGGCTGATTGGTTTGCAGCCAATTTTTGGCATGCCAATTGTTGGCAAGCCTACTTTTGGCAAAGCTGGAAGTTGCCAACATTTGGCATGTTTGGCTACCAATTGGTTGGTTGTCAATTTTTTGCCATTATTTGGCAAGAAACAAGTGTCTATCAATTAGTTTGTTACCAAATATGCATAACTTGTCCCGACAAGGAATTTGTTACCTAAGCAATCCAGTACATAATTTACACACCAGGTCATACCATGGGCATAATTTACTAATTTAGAAGCACCTTCATACCACTGCAATATTGCAACGTAGCATGCACAAGGTCATCAAGCATCAGGTAATTTCTTACGAACTAGGTTAATTCAGATTTGTGCTACGCCAACGCATTACAAAAGGCAAGGCCCTTTAAACACCCTTAGAGCACAGGAATTCCACTTAGCATAAGTGCATGGAAGGTTAAGTAGACTACAAAAGCACTTGCCAAAAGAAAGCCACCAAACATATCATTTAGATTGATAGATCAGCAGCTGCACGATCATTGCCGTTGTACTTGCGCGCGAAATAATCAAGGACCCAAGCATTAAAAGTCTGGTCGCTTGCACAGTTCAGGAAACCACAGAAAACTTCTTGTTCTGGCTTAGCAAGATAGGTTGCTAACTCAATTTTCTCATTAGCTGGGAGAGTTAGCGACTCAGTGTGCTTCCAAAGATTGGCATTAGGGTCTGTAATAGCTATTGGCTGAATAGGGGCAGCAGATTTCACAATTTCAGCAAGACTCACAATGCTTGCTGCCACATCATCATCTAACACGCTGGCTCGACGCGCCTTGACCTTTGGTTTCTTCTTATGTGGTGCTTTAACATGCTTGCGCTTCAGATTTGAGCTAGTGCCTTCTGCTGGACTGTTGGGTGCAATCATGTCGGAATCACTAAGACCTTGTTCAGTAGTGGATGTGTGGTTGCTCGTTTCACTACTACCATCAGATTCCACTTTCTCACTTGCATCATTCACATCAATAGCTAGTGAGCCATCCGCATGAGACGAGTCACTAAACAGTTCTTCCAAGAGATGATAAAACTTGATGGAGTGAGTAAGGTAGTTAAATTTAATTTTCTACAACATAAAATCAAAGCATATCAATGCAATAAATTGTTTGAGTAGTCTGGTCAATTTAAAAGCGCACAACAATGATTATAAAACAAGTGTATAATTGGTAGAGACCATATAATCTATGTAAGTGAATATTTTGACAGTGGTAAATGCAAAAAAGGAATATCTCTTAACACTGGCATGCCATTTTCAAATTAAAAGCTAGATAATCAGTGCAAAAACAAGAATGATCGCATAGAGAACTATAAATCATGCAAATAGAAATGTGAGCTGGAGCGAACTTACACCAAGCTTGCTTGGTGATTTCTCTGACTTGTCAATGTTAAATTTGTTGAGTACTTTATCGAAACCATATCCACTCCTCCCCTTTGCTAGATTTATCCACTTCCATTTCTCTTTAAATGACCTAAAGTGTCGATCAACTTGTTTCGCTGTAGCTGTAATTCCAAACTTGTCATTCAAATCATTAGCACATTGTAGATGCTGTTGTGCCTTCCACTTGAAGGTTGGTGGCTTGTCCCTTTGCTTCTCGATATACCACTCAAGCATATACTTGGTACAACCATCACTACATGACATGTAATTATCATGAGAGCGAGCAACCTCACTCTTGGCACCTTCTTTTTGCTCACCCATTCTATAAATGAAGGTCAGAAGTCAATATGCTATTATGCCAGCGAATATACAAGAGTTTCAGCACAAACAGACAACCCATACATTACCCAACAGTACATTACAAAATAAAAGTACAGTTGCACAATACACAAAAAAGAAAATTATAGAGCTAGATTAGCACAAAATGTCTAAACATGGAACTGCTAAATAAGGAAAATGTACTTCAGCAAAGTAGTTTCAAATGGTACTAGCACTGCTCCCGCTGTCCGAAGCATCCTTGTTTGCCAATCTCTCTCTATCATCCCACATCTATTGGGCAATCAAATCACGCTTGGTTGCCCACTCACGGCGGCAGGGGCAGGGGCGGTGGAAGGAGGCGCTAGGGGATGGGGGTTAGGGCGAAGGAGGAGGACAAGGTTGGATCTGGTGGGGCGAACCGTGAGGGGATAGCGGTGGGGGCAGGAGTTGGCGAGTAGGGAAAGAGAGGCAGCCAATATTTGGCTAGCCCGCGTGTTGGCACGCCCATGGTTCGAGCCGAACCAATCGACCGCCAATTTTTTGGTAAGCGCCAATAGTTGGCTTGCCAAATTTTGGCTGCAAACCAATTAGCCTCTATTTAGGCCGTCGGGGTAGGGCCCTGTTCTGGTAGTGTACTTGCCGTTTTAGCTTAACTTGAGTGGAGCTAGTGTACCGGTTTGACTTGGAGGACATCATCAGAACTAGCGGCCCGTATGCGTACGTGCGTGACCCGGCAGTCGGTGCCGATCCGCCGCGTCACATACGCATCGACGAGATTAGCTCCATGGGATATGCTCTCCATCCATGCATTATTTAGTGCTTATTACAACTTACAAGTCCATCCATGAAGATGTGTCGAGACGAGATGATGGGTTCCGGCACCGCGCAAACACTGCACCACTAGTTTATATTGACTTGATGGAACGATAGGTTGGCCCGCTGGTCAAGAATCAGGGTTTATGCTAAGGATTTAAAGCATATCCTTTGTCAAAAAAGAAAAACTGAAAGCATATAGTAGCTACAAGCTTACAAGGAGTAAGAGCATCTTTAGCTGATCCCGCAAAAGAGGCCATTCGGTAAAATAATCATCGAGCAAATGAGATTGTTTTTTCTGCCCTGAACAGATCCCGCAAAATCGGCCATCCTCTAATTTTTTCTGCGGGGTCCTGTAAAGTCACTAGTGCAGAACCGGCCTTTAGTGCCGGTTCACCAACCGGCACTAAAGAGTGGGGACTAAAGGTCCCCCCTTTTTAGTACCGGTTCGTCACGAACCGCCGCTAAATTGATACCACGTGGCACGAGTCAGGCCGTGTGCGTGTAGGATATTAGTACCACGTTACCAACCGGTACTAAATGTTTGGGTTTTTTTATTTTTTATTTTTCCTTTAATTTTGTGTTTTTAATTTAATTTAGTGATTGTTTTACATTATAATGAGTTGTTAAATCATTAGGTGAAAGTACTGCAGATTAGTTTCGACTGATGTATTCCTATAGATATATACTAGCTAGCTAAGTGATCAAGAGTATGCATATATCAATATTATACTTGATCACCTAATTAGTGTTGGGGAACGTAGTAATTTCAAAAAAATTCTTACGCACACGCAAGGTCATGGTGATGCATAGCAACGAGAGGGGAGAGTGTGTCCACGTACCCTTGTAGACCGAAAGCAGAAGCATTATAACAACACGGTTGATATAGTCATACGTCTTCACGGCCCGACTGATCAAGCACCGAAACTACGGCACCTCCGAGTTCTAGCACACGTTCAGCTCGATGACGATCCCCGGATTCCGATCCAGCAAAGTGTCGGGAAAGAGTTCTGTCGGGGATATACCCCGTGGCGTAAACCGTCCGGGAGTATAAACCGGCCGGACTGGATGGTTCACGGGCTACCCGCCCGGTCTTGGCGGTTCATTAGTAACCCGGTGGGCGGGTTAGATGGATGACGAGGCCCAAGGCCCAGAAGGCCGGTTCACGTTTAATGGTGGGCCGGTTTATGAGGAAAGCGTAAGGACTATTCTCCTACAAAGAAAGCAAGACTAGGACTCCACTTGTAATAGAGTAATCCTAATCCAAATAGGACTAGTCATGTAAACCGCCCCTTCAACATATATAAGGAGGGGCAGGGCTCCCCAAAGAGGGGGAGGCTACAAGCAAGAAACAATCTTAGGGCTAGACACAAAGAGGAGAGCCGGTTTACGGCGACTCCCTCGTGATGATAATGAGACCTAGCCTCAAACAGCATGTAGGGCTATTACCGGATGATGTTTTCCGGGGCCCGAAGCTGTCTAAATCCCTGTCTTGTGTCGCGTCTCTCGATTCTGCTCAACCCCTCTCAAGCTATCACATAGATGCGTTGGCCTCGCGACTAAGTCCTGACACTAAGGACATCTGCCGTGACAATTCCACGACAGTTGGCGCCCACTGTGGGGCCCGCGCACGGTGGTGTTGAGTTCTTGGAGGGAGCTTTCCAGAGACCAAGAAGCTCGCGATCGGCTGGATGCAGAAGAACCGGTACGAGACAATCACACAGGATTTACCTTGGATCTGGGAGTACAAGATTTGAGTTTAAGGAAAAATTAGGGTTGCGATTCGTTCTGTTGCCGCAAGTTGCCGAGATCAACAGAAGTGTTTCCACCGCAGCCAGCGTCAACTGCTTATTGGGCATCCGCGGTTATTCACAAGGGAGCAAATCGTGTAGTAATTGATCAGGAGTATTAAAAGGAATTTTTGATATGCAATGCTCGAGAAGAGCCATGACCCGGAACGGAGACAGTTACGATGCCACGACCCGGATTCGCCGACACCGAGTCGCGGCAGGTTTGACCCAGAGTTGCCGGATTCACCTTCGCCCTGCGGCATCGGATTGGCCTCGTTTCCCAGTTGAGAGCCTTCGCTGACAAGACCGGCCATGGCCGTTTCCATCTGAGCGCCTTCGCTGACTGCCTCCCGCGCCGGGTCCTGCACCGCGCTTCGTCGGGTTCGGCCCCGCCTCCGAGTCACCTTACGCCGGCCCCGCCAGGCTATGTCAAGCCGGCTGCCCGTTTCTGCCGCTGCTGGCGGGTCACCGCCATCTACAGCAAAAGGGTAGCCACCCTGTCGACCCGGCAGGTGCGCCCCTGTTTCTGCCGCACCTTGGGCTGCTCTGTGATCCGTGGCCTCTAAAACCACCTCTACTACAGCGGGCCTGCGTTGGTCACTTCTGCTGCCACCGTCACTGGATTCGGTCTCTGCTATTAGAAACCCGCCGAGCTTGTCTGAAGCACACCCGAGAATGCTGGAACTGTGAGAAAAACATCGTTTGTGGACGCAACGATGAGTTGCTAGTGTTATTCAGGAAGGGCTCCGTGTTAGCCCATATATAGGCCAAGAACTATTGCGGATGATTTACAACAGGAGTATGGACTGTGCTTAAGTTACTTTCAGTTGGCGTGGAGGATCAATTGCTCAGAAAGTACTTAATAGCGCACAAGACGAGGCATGCATCCAGCTACTAATGGAGAATGGATTATGGGATAAAATACCATTGGCGTTCCCTGACAGTCATCACGGAAATATATGGACCTCTTTATTTGAAGCAATTAAAAAAAAAATTTGGACGATGCATGGATTAGCAGGAGATGGACATGGACTTGTCAACCGAATCACCCCGACACCTTTGTGACCTTACCTCCGCGGCACGTCTCTGCCGTCATGGCTTTGAGAAGATACCGATCCGCCGAGACTGGGGCGCCTTTGCTTTGCCTCTAAATCGCCTTGTGCATCAACCTCGTACTGCCATTACAGTCAGCCGCGGTCGCCTCGTCAAACCAGTCGCGCCTGAGCCAGCTTCGCCGATGCGCCGAGCTGCCTTAAATCGCCATGAATCACTGCGGCCTTCGCCTCTGCTGCCTCAAACCGCCGAGGTACCTCCATCATCGCAGCTGTCGCTACGACTCGCTCGCCGGGACGCCTCTGCGGTCTCGGACTCCTTGGCCGTCGACCCACTGCCGGCTCGCTGGTTTGCTTCGCCAAATCGCCGTTACGGGCGAATCAAACCGCCGTTGCGCCTCGCCCAAGGCTGCCCACGTTCGGCCTTGCCACTGTTGTCCGCCTTGGCCGGAAAATCGCCCCGCGTCGTGCAGCTGTCGAGGACCGCCCCGTACCTCTGGATCGCCATGGCCACAACCCGCATCTTTTCCGGCGGGGGCCGGGTTGCTCCTGCTAGCCTTCACCTTCGAGTCAACGCCGTCGGTCTCAGAAGCCTCTGTTGCAGCTCTTTTTCACTACAACGCACGTCTGACTCCACGCCGGGTCACTGGCCCGTATAAAAGAAAGTGGGGGCCGTTTCAAAAAAAAAAGAAAAGAAGAGAGAAAGCCTATGACTCGGTGGGTCTGTTCTGAGCTGCTGCAGCCTCTGCGTCTCACCACCAACATATATGTCTGGTTCGACGTTCCAGTGATATGCACGGCTGTCAGCTATGAAAAATACCAGGTGCTATCTATTCCATCTATTTTATCAGCACATATTAAATTACTTGAGAACAATTACTCTGGCCTATATCTTTTTATACAGGACAAGTGCTCACTATAAAAGTGATGCCCTACTGCGGACGGCGCGCGCTAGCTGTTCTACACCAGCATCTGCGTATATCACACTGATAAATCGGACACAAACCGCCGCCCCGTAGTCCGGTTTACATCAACGTGCCGGCCAACTCGCCCGTCCGTACCACCTTACAGCACCACGGACGACTCGCCCGTCCACCCTGGCCACAGGTTCATGCGTCCGCACCGGTTTACAACACGGAGGACAACTTTTGCTCGTCCGCACCGGGTTACAACACCGCGGCCGGATCATCCGTCTGCTCGTCTGGCCGACTCGGCCGTGATTAATTTTAGCATCACTGTGGTGATCATCAACTCCATGGCGGATAATTTCTGACCTAACACATCAGGTGATATCCATCTAGTATATATTTTATTAGTGCATATTATTTTTGTCAAAGAGCAGTTTATCTTTATCTTGGTCTGCAATATTGTATGCAGGAAAATTATTTCATTATAAACGTGGTTTATACCATGGGTACAAAGCACGCGCTGGCAACGTCCTGCCCGGTGTTCGTCCGTTCCACATTACACGGTGAATGGACGCGTGCAAGACGCCGCCCTTACGGCCCGGTTTACATCAACTCGCCCGTCCGAACCGGTTTACAACGCCGCGACTGACTCATCTGTCTGTGCGGCCTCTGATGCTGCGGTCGTATTTTTCCATCCGTCTCTCGCGGCCTGATCTACATCAACATACCGGGCCACACCTGTCTGCATGAGCTGGTTATTGGGCGCACAAATCGCCGCCACTACAGTTTTGAGTAACTTCAAATCGCCAGTTGGAAGGAACCATTGGCCGAGTTGCTGACACGGTTCATACGGGATCATTTATAACTCGCCGCAGTCACCTCAACCTTCTGTGGATTCACATCGTGCTATCAACACCAATGATATACAAGTTATGCCGGTTTATATCATGGTCGAATATGGAGAATCTCAAGCCAACTCCTCGAGTCACCTTTGAGACTTGGGGGCTACGATGACATAACTCAGCAAATCTTGCCAGTTTCAGCAAATTTAAGAACCCCGGGACGATGGAGGGAAAGATAACCCAGTCCCGGAGGCTACTATTATTTGAAGGCCGTCAAAAAATTTCCGGCTTAGAAAGTATATGACAGTTACAAAATCCCGGCTCAATGAAGAAGTTCCGGATCATCAGAAAGGATTCCGGTTTACAATCCGGTTCAAGGGAAGTCAGTCTCACTGAAGCTCTCAAATATCCGGTTTACAATCCGGTTCAAGGGGAATTTGTCTCGCACGAAGCTTTGAAGCTCTCAAATCCGGTTTAACAATGTCCGGTTCAAAAAGGAATTAATTTCTCGCAAGTTCGAGTTGAAAGGCCGTCAGAAAATTTCCGGCTGAAAATGAAGATTCCGGTTTGCAATCCTGTTTAAGGGACGTCTGTTCTCCCACAAAGCTTTGAAGCTCTCACTATCCGGTTCAAGATCCCGGTTCAAGAAGAATTTATCTCTTGCAAAAAGGTTAAAAATTACCGAAGAGGACCTTCTGCCATGATGCGTGGTTCAAACATGGGTATCCTGCCTTATTGGCCTAACATATTATTGATCACATGGGGGCTTCTGCTTCATAAAGCGGGGTCTCTGTCTTCCTTATCATGCGAGGTTACACGGAGTGGTTCTGTTTAAAGCGGCCTCCGGTTTACCCCTTGACATTTGTTTTTTATATATCACTGGGGGCCTTGGTCGTGTCCGAACCAACGAACACCCTTTGATAGGCGACAGCCACCAGATCATTTGGGGACGTGGTCAAGTCTGAACCAGTCACGCCTCTTGGTCGGCCTAAGGCCACAAAATCACTTGGGGGCATGGTCGAACCCGAACCATTGCCACGCCTCTTGATCTGGCATATATGCCACGAATCATTTGGGGACCTGGCTGACTTGAATCATTGTCACTCCTATTGGGGGCCTTGATCCTGTCCGACCATGGTAATACCATCTGATCAGCTCAGTATAGCATATTTTTGCAAACGGTTTTTATCATTGCCTTTGTTTCCATATTTTTTCATAACTGTTATTTGATTTTTGTTGCGTTTTTTAAACCGACAACGTTTTAATCCGGTTCAACTATCAATTACAAATTGACGGAACACGGTCAAGTCTTAATCCGGGGGCCATCTGCCCGGTTTGATTTTCTATTATCATCCTATTATGGAGTAAACCGGCGTTCATTAACCCGGCTTGACTTTCAATTACAAATTGTCAGTACATGACCAATTATAATCCGGTGATTATTAATCCAGTCTGGTTCGACTACATGTCGCCAGCATTATATATGGATAATCCGGTGTCTATCATAACCCGGTGCGGTTTTATCATAAACCGACACAATATGGAAGGAGTTATCAGTACTCAAGATTGGGATTATCACCCTTACTACAGAAAGTTGGTAAACCAGCGAGGTGATTCAATGTCACAGGTATGGTATATTTCATATTTGATTGTTCTTAAGTGCAGCCTTGGTTATAAACCCAGGTTATATGTTGGGCATTATGACCCGTCCGGCGGTAAACCGCCAGGACACTTTAAACTTGTTGCATGCAGAAACAGGTTGAATAAAGCATGATTATAAATCATCGGCGTTTGTTAAACCGGCCTGGCTTTGGACTATACATCGCCAATATATATTTGGATTGCGCCATTGGAATCACGCGCTTATAAATTATTGGGTTATATTATTCAAATAGCCAAACTTGGCTGAATTTTCATTATGATATTGGATGAATAAGGTTTTCATACCGGATTACATTGTCTTGAATAGCCAACATGGTTGGATTTTTATTATGGTTATTAGTATTATGATTGAGGTTTTCAAAGTCGCTTTAGCGCAATGGATATGTCGATGAATATGATTTATTCTGCAATGGAAGGAATAGTCCCGAGTCGCTGCAGGCTTACGACCCAACACTTGGGGGCTACATTATTCAAATTGAGATTACATGCAAGTCTCATGTCGCTGCAAGCATGCACCATAACACTTGGGGGCTAATGCAAAGTCATTCTTTGTTCATCTTATTGAAGACCCGACTCATCACATTATAATGAGCCGGCCCTTGGGGGCTACCAATTGCTCCTATCAACAGTTCAAGGTACAAAGCTTTTTATCCATTATATTGCAAGGTCCACTGCTCAGTTGGTAAAGCACAAGACTCTTAACCTTGTGGACGTGGATTCAAGCCCCATGATGGGGGTTACATCATATGATGTTATTTTCATTGAAGTATATATCAAGTCTCAGCTCAATATTATCTTACTGAGCCAACCCTTGGGGGCTACACATTGCTGTTCAAAGTTTACAAGATTATATTTACAAAGTCCTGCTCATTATTGCATAATGACCCGGCCCTTGGGGGCTACACTGGTTGAAGTTTTTATGAGCATCAGGCAATTACAAGTCCCAGGTTGCTGCAAGCATGACAACCCGGCACTTGGGGGCTACATATGGGGAATACTCAATTCTGACTAGTGATTGAGATGAACAACCTGGATTTCTTCAAAATTGTGATATTTATATTGAAGCAAAGTCTTAAGCCACCACTTTGTTCTGCTCAAGATTTGGGGGCTACAGATCAGTTTAACATGGATGAATCCAAATTAAACTGGGGGCTAATGTCAGGGATATACCCCGTGGCGTAAACCGCCCGGGAGTATAAACTGGCCAGACTGGATGGTTCACGGGCTACCCGCCCGGTCTTGGCGGTTCATTAGTAACCCGGTGGGCGGGTTAGATGGATGACGAGGCCCAAGGCCCAGAAGGCCGGTTCACGTTTAATGGTGGGCCGGTTTATGAGGAAAGCGTAAGGACTATTCTCCTACAAAGGAAGCAAGACTAGGACTCCACTTGTAATAGAGTAATCCTAATCCAAATAGGACTAGTCATGTAAACCGCCCCTTCAACATATATAAGGAGGGGCAGGGCTCCCCAAAGAGGGGGAGGCTACAAGCAAGAAACAATCTTAGGGCTAGACACAAAGAGGAGAGCCGGTTTACGGCGACTCCCTCGTGATGATAATGAGACCTAGCCTCAAACAGCATGTAGGGCTATTACCGGATGATGTTTCCCGGGGCCCGAAGCTGTCTAAATCCCTATCTTGTGTCGCGTCTCTCGATTCCGCTCAACCCCTCTCAAGCTATCACATAGATGCGTTGGCCTCGCGACTAAGTCCTGACACTAAGGACATCTGCCGTGACAATTACACGACAAGTTCCGTCAGCATGACGACGTGGTGACAATCTTAATGTTCTACCGTCGCAGGGCTTCGCCTAAGCACCGCTACAATATTATCGAGGACTATGGTGGAGGGGGGCACTGCACACGGCTAAGAGATCTCAAGGATCAATTGTTGTTGTGTCTCTGGGGTGCCCCCCCGCCCCCGTATA
>NC_041391.1:79855766-79902510 GCF_002162155.2 Triticum dicoccoides
GCTGCCCCTTGGCCTCCTCTCCTCTTCCTCCACTAGGCCCATTAAGGCCCATTAAGTTACCGGGGGGTTCCGGTAACCTCCCGGTACTCCGGTAAAATGCCGATTTCACCCGGAACACTTCCGATGTCCAAACATAGGCTTCCAATATATCAATCCTCATGTCTCGACCATTTCGAGACTCCTCGTTATGTCCATGATCACATCCGGGACTCCGAACAACCTTCGGTACATCAAAACATATAAACTCATAATGAAACTATCATCGTAACTTTAAGCGTGCGGACCCTACGGGTTCGAGAACAATGTAGACATGACCGAGACACGTCTCCGGTCAATAACCAATAGCGGAACCTGGATGCTCATATTGGCTCCCACATATTCTACGAAGATCTTTATCGATCAGACCGCATAACAACATACGTTGTTCCCTTTGTCATCGGTACGTTACTTGCCCGAGATTTGATCGTCGGTATCTCAATACCTAGTTCAATCTCGTTACCGGCAAGTCTCTTTACTTGTTCCGTAATACATCATCTCACAACTAACTCATAGTTGCAATGCTGCAAGGCTTAAGTGATGTGCATTACCGAGAGGGCCCAGAGATACCTCTCCGACAATCAGAGTGAAAAATCCTAATCTCGAAATACGCCAACCCAACATGTACCTTTGGAGACACCTGTAGAGCTGCTTTATAATCACCCAGTTATGTTGTGACGTTTGGTAGCACACAAAGTGTTCCTCCGGTAAACAGGAGTTGCATAATCTCATAGTCATAGGAACATGTGTATAAGTCATGAAGAAAGCAATAGCAATATACTAAACGATCGTGTGCTAAGCTAACGGAATGGGTCATGTCAATCACATCATTCTCCTAATGATGTGATCCCGTTAATCAAATGACAACACATGTCTATGGTTAGGAAACATAACCATCTTTGATCAACAAGCTAGTCAAGTAGAGGCATACTAGTGACACTCTGTTTGTCTATGTATTCACACATGTATTATGTTTCCGGTTAATACAATTCTAGCATGAATAATAAACATTTATCATGATATAAGGAAATAAATAATAAATTTATTATTGCCTCTAGGGCATATTTACATCAGTCTCCCACTTGCACTAGAGTCAATAATCTAGTTCACATCACCATGTGATTTAACACTAATATTCACATCTGCATGTGATTAACACCCATAGTTCACATCGTCATGTGATCAGCTCCCAAAGGGTTTACTAGAGTAAATAATCTAGTTCACAACGCTATGTGATTAACACCCAAAGAGTACTAAGGTATGATAATGTTTTGCTCGTGAGAGAAGTTTAGTCAACGGGTCTGTCACATACAGAGCCGTATGTACTTTGCAAATATTTTATGTCTACAATGGTCTTCACGGAGCTACTCTAGCTAATTGCTCCCACTTTCAATATGTATCCAGATTAAGACTTAGAGTCATCTGGATCAGTGCCAAAACTTGTATCGACGTAACCCTTTACGACGAACCTTTTGTCACCTCCATAATCGAGAAACATATCCTTATTCCACTAAGGATAATTTTGACCAATGTCCAGTGATCTACTCCTAGATCACTATTGTACTCCCTTGCCAAACCAGAGCAGAGTATACAATAGGTCTGGTACACAGCATAGCATACTTTATAGAACCTATGACTAAGGCATAGGGAATGACTTTTCATTCTCCTTCTATTTTCTGCCATGGTCGGGTTTTGGGTCTTACTCAACTTCACACCTTTGCATCACGGGCAAGAACTCTTTCTTTGATTGTTCCATTTTGAACTACTTCAAAATCTTGTCAAGGTATGTACTAATTGAAAATCTTATCAAGCGTCTTGATCTATCTCAATAGATCTTGATGCTCAATATGTAAGTAGCTTTACTGAGGTCTTTCTTTGAAAAACTCCTTTCAGATACTCCTTTATGCTTTCCAGAAAATTCTACATCATTTTCAATCAACAATATGTCATTCACATATACTTATCAGAAAGGCTGTAGTGCTCCCACTCACTTTCTTATAAATACATGCCTTTCCAAAAGTCTATATAAAACCATATGCTTTGATCAACTCATCAAAGCATATATTCCAACTACGAGATGCTTGCACCAGTCCATTGATGGATCGCTGGAGCTTGCACATTTTGTTAGCACCTTTTGGATCAACAAAACCTTCTGGTTGCATCATATACAACTCTTCTTTAAAAAATCCATTAAGGAATGCAGTTTTGACATCCATTTTCCAGATTTCATAAAATGTGGCAATTGCTTAACATGATTCGGACAGACTGAAGCATCGATACGAGTAAGAAAATCTCATCGTAGTCAACACCTTGAACTTGTCGAAAACCTTTTGCAACAAGTCGAGCTTAGTAGATAGTAACACTACTATCAGTGTATGTATTCCTCTTGAAGATCCATTTATTTAACATGGCTTGCTGATCATCGAGCAAGTCAATCAAAGTCCATACTTTGTTCTCATACATGGATCATATCTCAAATTTTATGGCCTCAAGCCATTTTGCGGAATCTGGGCTCATCATCGCTTCCTCATAGTTCGTAGGTTCATCATGGTCTAGTAACATGACTTCCAAAACATGATTACCGTACCACTCTGGTGCAGATCTTACTCTGGAAGACCTACGAGGTTTGGTAGCAACTTGATCTGAAGTTTCATGATCATCATCATTAACTTCCTCACTAATTGGTGTAGGAATCACTGGAACTGATTCCTGTGATGAACTACTTTCCAATAAGGGAGAAGGTACAATTACCTCATCAAGTTCTGCTTTCCTCTCACTCACTTCTTTTAAGAGAAACTTCTTCTCTAGAAAGGATCCATCTTAGCAATGAATAACTTGCCTTCGGATCTGCGATAGAAGGTGTACCCAATAGTTACCTTTGGGTATTCTATGAAGACGCACTTCTCCGATTCGGGTTCGAGCTTATCAGGTTGAAACTTTTTCACATAAGCATCGCAACCCCAAACTTTAAGAAACAACAACTTTGGTTTCTTGCCAAACCACAGTTCATAAGGCGTCATCTCAACGGATTTTGATGGTGCCCTATTTAAAGTGAATGCAGCTGTCTCTAATGCATAACCCCATAATGATAGTGGTAAATCGATAAGAGACATCATAGATCGCACCATATCCAATAAAGTGCGGTTACGACGTTCGAACACACCATAACGCTGTGGTGTTCCATGTGGCGTGATCTGTGAAACTATTCCACATTATTTTATATGAAGGCCAAACTCGTAACTCAAATATTCTTCTCCACGATCAGATCGTAGAAACTTTATTTTCTTGTTACGATGATTCTTCACTTCACTCTGAATTTCTTTGAACATTTCAAATGTTTCAGACTTGTGTTCTATTAAGTAGATATACCCATATCTGCTCAAATCATCTGTGAAGGTCAGAAAATAACGATACTCGCCACGAGCATCAACACTCATTGGATCGCATACATCGGTATGTATTATTTCCAATAAATTAGTAGCTCGTTCCATTGTTCCGAAGAACGGAGTTTTAGTCATCTTGCCCAAAAGGCACGGTTCGCAAGCATCAAATGATTCATAACCAAGTGATTCCAAAAGTCCATCTTTATGGAGTTTCTTCATGCGCTTTACACCGATATGACCCAAATGGCAGTGCCACTAATAAGTTGCACTATCATCATCAACTTTGCATCTTTTGGCATCAATATTATGAATATGTGTATTATCACGATCGAGATCCAACAAACTTTTTCATTGGGTGTATGACCATCGAAGGTTTTATTCATATAAACAGAACAACAATTATTCTCTGACTTTAAATGAATAACGGTATTGCAATAAACATGACCAGATCATATTCATGCTCAACGCAAACGCCAAATAACATTTATTTAGGTTTAACACTAATCCCGAAAGTATAGGGAGTGTGCGATGATGATCATATCAATCTTGGAACCACTTCCAACACACATCGTCACTTCACCCTCAACTAGTCTCTGTTTATTCTGTAACTCCTGTTTCGAGTTACTAATTTTAGCAACTGAACAAGTATCAAATACTCAGGGGCTACTATAAACATTAGTAAGGTACACATCAATAACATGTATATCAAATATACCCTTGTTCACTTTGCCATCCTTCTTATCCACCAAACATTCAGGGAATTTCCGCTTCCAGTGACCATTTCCTTTGTAGTATAATCACTTAGTTTCAGGCTTTGGTACAGCTTTGGGTTTCTTCTCTTGAGCAACAACTTGCTTGTTGTTCTTCTTGAAGTTCCCTTTCTTTTCCTTTGCCCTTTTCTTGAAACTAGTGGTCTTGTCAATCATCAACACTTGATGCTCTTTTCTTGATTTCTACCTTCATTGATTTCAGCATCACGAAGAGCTGGGGAATCATTTTCGTCATCCCTTGTATTATAGTTCATCATGAAGTTCCAGTAACTTGGTGATGGTGACTAGAGAACTCTGCCAATCACTATCTTATCTGGAAGATTAACTCCCACTTGATTCAAGCAATTGTAGTACTCAGACAATCTAAGTACTTGCTCACTAGTTGAGCAATTCTCCTCCATATTTTTAGGCGAAGTATTTGTCAAAGGTCTCATACCTCTTGACACGGGCATGAGTCTGAAATACCAATTTCATCTCATGGAACATCTCATATGTTCCTTGACGTTTCAAAAACGTTTTTGTCGTCCCGGTTCTAAGCCATAAAGCATGGTGCACAAAACTATCAAGTAGTCATCATATTGAGCTAGCCAAACATTCATAACGTCTGCATCTGCTCCTGCAATAGGTCCGTCACTTAGCGGTGCATCAAGGACATAATTCTTCTGTGCAGCAATGAGGATAAACCTCAGATTACGGACCAAATCCGCATCATTGCTACTAACATCTTTCAACTTAGTTTTCTCTAGGAACACATATAAAAACATAGGGAAGCAAAAACGCGAGCTATTGATCTACAACATAATTTGCAAAATACTACCAGGACTAAGTTCATGATAAATTAAAGTTCAATTAATCATATTACTTTAAGAACTCCCACTTAGATAAACATCCCTCTAGTCATTTAAGCGATCACGTGATCCAAATCAACTAAACCATGTCCGATCATCACGTGAGATGGAGTAGTTTTCAATGGTGAACATCACTATGTTGATCATATCTACTATATGTTGGGGAACATAGTAGAAATTCAAAATTTTCCTACGTGTCACCAAGATCTATCTATGGAGAAACCAACAACGAGGGGAAGGAGAGTGCATCTACATGCCCTTGTAGATCGCTAAGCGGAAGCGTTCAAGAGAACGGGGTTGAAGGAGTCGTACTCGTCGTGATCCAAATCACCGGAGATCCTAGTGCCGAACGAACGGCACCTCCGCGTTCAACACACATACAGCCCGGTGACGTCTCCCATGCCTTGATCCAGCAAGAAGAGAGGGAGAGGTTGAGGAAGACTCCGTCCAGCAGCATCACAATAGCGTGGTGGTGATGGAGGAGTGTGGCAATCCTGCAGGGCTTCGCCAAGCACCGCAGGAGAGGACGAGGGAGAGAGGTAGGGCTGCGCCAGGGAGAGGTCCAAACTCATATGTATGCAGCCCCAAATACCTCAACTATATATAGGGGAGAGGGAGGGGGTTGCGCCTCCCCTAGGGTTCCCACCCCAAGGGGTGCGGCTGCCCCCAAAACCCATCTAGGGTGGCGGCCAAGGGGGGGAGAGGGGAAACTTGCCCCCCAAGTTAGGTGGGTGCGCCCACTCCCCAAACCCTAGGCGCCTTGGGCCCTTGTGGGGAGCGCACCAGCCCACCTGGGGCTGGTCCCCCCCCCCCACACTTGGTCCATGCAGCCCTCCGGGGCCGGTGGCCCCACTTGGTGGACCCCCGGGACCCTCCCGGTGGTCCCGGTACGTTATCGATAAAACCCGAAACTTTTCCGGTGACCAAAACAGGACTTCCCATACGGACCATTTCGAAACTCCTCGTGACGTCCGAGATCTCATCCAGGACTCCGAACAACATTCGGTAACCACATACAAACTTCCTTTATAACCCTAGCATCATTGAACCTTAAGTGTGTAGACCCTATGGGTTCAAGAACCATGCAGACATGACCGAGACATTCTCCGGTCAATAACCAACAGCGGGATCTAGATACCCATGTTGGCTCCCACATGTTCCACGATGATCTCATCGGATGAACCACGATGTCGAGGATTCGATCAATCCCGCATACAATTCCCTTTGTCTAGCGGTATTGTACTTGCCCGAGATTCGATCGTCGGTATGCCGATACCTTGTTCAATCTCGTTACCTGCAAGTGTTGGAAATATGCCCTAGAGGCAATAATAAAAGGGTTATTATTATATTTCCTTGTTCATGATAATTGTCTTTTATTCATGCTATAACTGTATTATCCGGAAATCGTAATACACGTGTGAATACATGGACCATAACATGTCCCTAGTGAGCCTCTAGTTGACTAGCTCGTTGGTCAACAGATAGTCATGATTTCCTGACTATGGACATTAGATGTCATTGACAACGGGATCACATCATTAGGAGAATGATGTGTGGACAAGACCCAATCCTAAGCATAGCACAAGATCGTGTAGTTTGTTTTGCTAGAGCTTTTTCAATGTCAAGTATCTCTTCCTTAGACCATGAGATCGTGTAACTCCCGGATACCGTAAGAGTGCTTTGGGTGTACCAAATGTCACAACGTAACTGGGTGACTATAAAGGTGCACTACAGGTATCTTCGAAAGTGTCTGTTGGGTTGACACGGATCGAGACTGGGATTTGTCACTCCGTATGACAGAGAGGTATCTCTGGGCCCACTCGGTAATGCATCATCATAATGAGCTCAAAGTGACCAAGTGTTTCGTCACGGGATCATGCATTACGGTACGAGTAAAGTGACTTGCCGTTAACGAGACTGAACGAGGTATTGGGATACCGACGATCGAGTCTCGGGCATGTAACGTACCGATTGACAAAGGGAATTGTATACGGGGTTGTTCGAATCCTCGACATCGTGGTTCATCCGATGAGATCATCGAGGAGCATGTGGGAGCCAATATGGGTATCCAGATCCCGCTGTTGGTTATTGCCCGAGAGCCGTCTCGGTCATGTCTACGTGTCTCCCGAACCCGTAGGGTCTACACACTTAAGGTTCGGTGACGCTAGGGTTGTATGAATATGAGTATGCAGCATATCGAATGTTGTTCGGAGTCCCGGATGAGATCCCGGACGTCACGAGGAGTTCCAGAATGGTCCGGAGGTGAAGAATTATATATAGGAAGTGATATTTCGGCCATCGGGGAAGTTTCGGGATCACCCGATATTGTACCGGGACCACCGAAAGGGTCCCGAGGGTCCACCGGGTGGGGCCACCCATCCCGGAGGGCCCCAAGGGCTGAAGTGGGGAGGGGAACCAGCCCATAGTGGGCTGGTGCACCCCCCTTGGCCCACCCCCTGCGCCTAGGGTTCAAACCCTAGGGTGGGGGGGCGACCCACTTGCCTTGGGGGTACTCCACCCCCCTTGGCCGCCGCCCCCTTGGGGGCCTATATAAAGGGAGGGGGGAGGGGGCAGCCGCACCCTGAAGTTCTGGCGCCTCCCTCCCCCTGCTACACCTCTTCCTCCTCCGTCACGTGCTTGGCGAAGCCCTGCCGGAGTGCTGCTGTTCCACCACCACCACGCCGTTGTGCTGCTGCTGGAGCCATCATCATCAACCTCTCCTTCCCCCTTGCTGGATCAAGAAGGAGGAGACGTCATCCGCTCCATACGTGTGTTGAACGCGGAGGTGCCGTCCGTTCGGCGCTAGGATCTCCGGTGATAGGATCACGACGAGAACGACTACTTCAACCCCGTTCTTTTTAACGCTTCCGCTCGCGATCTACAAAGTGGTATGTAGATGCATCTCCCATGACTCGTTGCTTAGATGAACTCATAGATGGATCTTGGTGAAACCGTAGGAAATTTTTTTAATTTTCTGCAACGTTCCCCAAAAGTGGCATCATGAGCTAGGTCTATGCGTAGTTCTCTATTGCACGAGTAGAACACAATTTTGTTGTGGGCGTAGATCTTGTCAACTTGCTTGCCGCTACTAGTCTTATCTTGCTTCAGCGGTATTGTGGGATGAAGCGGCCCGGACCAACCTTACACGTACGCTTACGTGAGACTGGTTCCACCGACTGACATGCACTAGTTGCATAAGGTGGCTGGCTGGTGTCTGTCTCTCCCACTTTAGTTGGAGCGGATTCGATGAAAAGGGTCCTTATGAAGGGTAAATAGAAGTTGACAAAATCACGCTGTGTTATTCGTAGGTAAGAAAATGTTCTTGCTAGAACCCAATTGCAGCCACATAAAAGATGCAACAACAATTATAGGACGTCTAACTTGTTTTTGCCGCAATTGTCATGTGATGTGATATGGCCAGAAGTTGTGATGAATGATGAATGATATATTGTGATGTATGAGATCATGTTCTTGTAATAGGAATCACGACTTGCATGTCGATGAGTATGACAACCGGCAGGAGCCATAGGAGTTGTCTTAATTATTGTATGACCTGCGAGTCATTGATTCAACGCCATGTAAATTACTTTACTTTATTGCTAAACGCGTTAGCCATAGAAGTAGAAGTAGTCGTTGGCGTGACAACTTCATGAAGACACAATGATGGAGATCATGATGATGGAGATCATGGTGTCATGCCGGTGACGAAGATGATCATGGAGCCCCGAAGATGGAGATCGAAGGAGCTATATGATATTGGCCATATCATGTCACTACTATATAATTGTATGTGATGTTTATTATGTTTATGCATCTTGTTTACTTAGAACGACGGTAGTAAATAAGATGATCCCTTATAATAATTTCAAGAAAGTGTTCCCCCTAACTGTGCACCGTTGCTAAAGTCCGTCGTTTCGAAGCACCACGTGATGATCGGGTGTGATAGATCCTTACATTCACATACAACGGGTATAAGACAGATTTACACATGCAGAACACTTAGGGTTAACTTGACGAGCCTAGCATGTACAGACATGGCCTCGGAACACAGAGACCGAAAGGTCGAACACGAGTCGTATGGAAGATACGATCAACATTGAGATGTTCACCGATGATGACTAGTCCGTCTCACGTGATGATCGGACACGGCCTAGTCGACTCGGATCGTGTAATACTTAGATGACTAGAGGGATGTCAAATCTGAGTGGGAGTTCATTCAATAATTTGATTAGATGAACTTAATTATCATGAACTTAATCTAAAACCTTTGCAAATATGTCTTGTAGATCAAATGGCCAACGCTCATGTCAACATGAACTTCAACGCGTTCCTAGAGAAAACCAAGCTGAAAGATGATGGCAGCAACTATACAGACTGGGTCCGGAACCTGAGGATCATCCTCATAGCTGCCAGGAAACAATATGTCCTAGAAGGACCACTAGGTGACGCTCCCGTCCCAGAGAACCAAGACATTATGAATGCTTGGCAGTCTCGTGCTGATGATTACTCCCTCGTTCAGTGCGGCATGCTTTACAGCTTAGAACCGGGGCTCCAAAAGCGTTTTGAGCAACACAGAGCATATGAGATGTTCGAGGAGCTGAAACTAGTTTTCCAAGCTCATGCCCGGGTCGAGAGATATGAAGTCTCCGACAAGTTCTATAGTTGTAAGATGGAGGAAAATAGTTCTGTCAGTGAGCATATACTCAAAATGTCTGGGTTGCACAAACCGCCTATCCCAGCTGGACATTAACCTCCCGGATGAGGCGGTCATTGACAGAATCCTTCAGTCGCTCCCACCAAGCTACAAGAGCTTTGTGATGAACTACAATATGCATGGGATGGTGAAGACCATTCCTGAAGTATTTTCAATGCTGAAGTCGGCAGAGGTTGAAATCAAGAAAGAACATCAAGTGTTGATGGTCAATAAGACCACTAAGTTCAAGAAGGGCAAGGGTAAGAAGAACTTCAAGAAGAACGGCAAAGATGTTGCCGCGCCTGGTAAGCCAGTTGCCGGGAAGAAGTCAAAGAATGGACCCAAGCCTGAAACTGAGTGCTTTTATTGCAAGGGGAAGGGTCACTAGAAGCGGAACTGCCCCAAATACTTAGCTGACAAGAAGGCCGGCAACACTAAAGGTATATTTGATATACATGTAATTGATGTGTACCTTACCAGTACTCGTAGTAACTCCTGAGTATTTGATACCGGTGCCGTTTCTCACATTTGTAACTCACAGCAGGAGCTGCGGAATAAGCGGAGACTGGCGAAGGACGAGGTGACAATGCGCGTCGGGAATGGTTCCAAGGCCGATGTGATCGCCGTCGGCACGCTACCTCTACATTTACCTACGGGATTAGTTTTAAACCTCAATAATTGTTATTTAGTGCCAAGTTTGAGCATGAACATTGTATCTGGATCTCGTTTGATACGAGATGGCTACTCATTTAAATCCAAGAATAATGGTTGTTCTATTTATATGAGAGATATGTTTTATGGTCATGCCCCGATGGTCAATGGTTTATTCTTAATGAATCTCGAACGTAATGTTACACATATTCATAGTGTGAATACCAAAAGATGTAAAGTTGATAACGATAGTCCCACATACTTGTGGCACTGCCGCCTTGGTCACATTGGTGTCAGGCGCATGAAGAAGCTCCATGCTGATGGGCTTTTAGAGTCTCTAGATTATGAATCATTTGACACATGTGAACCATGCCTCATGGGCAAAATGACCAAGACCCCGTTCTCCGGAACAATGGAGCGAGCAACCAACTTGTTGGAAATCATACATACCGATGTGTGCGGTCCAATGAGCGTTGAGGCTCGCGGAGGATATCGTTATGTTCTCACTCTCACTGATGACTTGAGTAGATATGGGTATGTCTACTTGATGAAACACAAGTCTGAGACCTTTGAAAAGTTCAAGGAATTTCAGAATGAAGTAGAGAATCAACGTGACCGGAAGATAAAATTCTTACGATCGGATCGTGGAGGAGAATATTTAAGTCACGAATTTGGTACACACTTAATAAAATGTGGAATCGTTTCACAACTCACGCCGCCTGGAACACCTCAGCGTAACGGTGTGTCCGAACGTCGTAATCGCACTCTATTGGATATGGTGCGGTCTATGATGTCTCTTACCGATTTACCGCTATCATTTTGGGGATACACTCTAGAGACAGCTACATTCACTTTAAATAGGGCATCGTCTAAATCCGTTGAGACGACACCGTATGAATTATGGTTTGGGAAGAAACCTAAGCTGTCGTTTTTAAAAGTTTGGGGATGCGATGCTTATGTCAAGAAACTTCAACCTGAAAAGCTCGAACCCAAGTCGGAAAAATGCGTCTTCATAGGATACCCTAAGGAAACCATTGGGTATACCTTATACTTAAGATCCGAGGGAAAGATCTTTGTTGCCAAGAACGGATCCTTTCTGGAAAAAGAGTTTCTCTCGAAAGAAGTAAGTGGGAGGAAAGTAGAACTCGATGAAGTACTACCTCTTGAACGGGATAGTAGTGCAGCTCAGGAAGATGTTCCTGTGATGCCTACACCAACTGAAGAGGAAAATAATGATGATGATCAAGGTACTTCGGATCAAGTTGCTACTGAACTTCGTAGGTCCACAAGGACACGTTCCGCACCAGAGTGGTACGGCAACCCTGTCCTAGAAATCATGTTGTTAGACAACGGTGAACCTTCGAACTATGAAGAAGCGATGGCGGGCCCAGATTCCAACAAATGGCTTGAAGCCATGAAATCTGAGATAGAATCCATGTATGAAAACAAAGTATGGACTTTGACAGACTTGCCCGATGAACGGCGGGCAATAGAAAACAAATGGATCTTTAAGAAGAAGACGGACGCGGATGGAAATGTCACCATCTATAAAGCTCGACTTGTCGCTAAGGGTTATCGGCAAGTTCAAGGGATTGACTACGATGAGACTTTCTCTCCCATAGCGAAGCTTAAGTCCGTCCGAATCATGTTAGCAATTGCCGCATACTATGATTATGAGATATGGCAGATGGATGTCAAAACGGCATTCCTTAACGGACATCTTAAGGAAGAACTATATATGATGCAGTCGGAAGGTTTTGTCGATCCTAAGAACGCTAACAAAGTATGCAAGCTCCAGCGATCCATTTATGGGCTGGTGCAAGCATCTCGGAGTTGGAACATTCGCTTTGATGAGATGATCAAAGCGTTTGGGTTTATGCAGACTTATGGAGAAGCCTGCGTTTACAAGAAAGTGAGTGGGAGCTCTGTGGCATTTCTCATATTATATGTAGATGACATACTCTTGATGGGAAATGATATAGAACTTTTGGACAGCATTAAGGCCTACTTGAATACATGTTTTTCAATGAAGGACCTTGGAGAAGCTGCTTACATATTAGGCATCAAGATCTATAGGGATAGATCGAGACGCCTCATAGGTCTTTCACAAAGCACATACCTTGATAAGATTTTGAAAAAGTTCAAAATGGATCAGTCCAAGAAAGGGTTCTTGCCTGTACTGCAAGGTGTGAGATTGAGCTCGGCTCAATGCCCGACCACGGCAAAAGATAAAGAAGAGATGAGCGTCATCCCCTATGCCTTAGCCATAGGATCTATTATGTATGCCATGCTGTGTACCAGACCTGATGTAAACCTTGCCGTAAGTTTGGTAGGAAGGTACCAAAGTAATCCCGGCAAGGAACACTGGACAGCAGTCAAGAATATCCTGAAGTACCTGAAAAGGACAAAGGACATGTTTCTCGTTTATGGAGGTGACGAAGAGCTCGCCGTAAAGGGTTACGTCGATGCTAGCTTCGACACAGATCTAGATGACTCTAAGTCACAAACTGGATACGTGTATATGTTGAATGGTGGAGCAGTAAGCTGGTGCAGCTGCAAGCAGAGCGTCGTGGCGGGATCTACCTGTGAAGCGGAGTACATGGCAGCCTCGGAGGTAGCGCATGAAGCTATTTGGGTGAAGGAGTTCATCACCGACCTAGGAGTCATACCCAATGCGTCGGGGCCGATCAAACTCTTCTGTGACAACACTGGAGCTATTGCCCTTGCCAAGGAGCCCAGGTTTCACAAGAAGACCAGGCACATCAAGCGTCGTTTCAACTCCATCCGTGAAAATGTTTAAGATGGAGACATAGATATTTGCAATGTACATACGGATCTGAATGTCGCAGATCCGTTGACTAAACCTCTCTCGCGAGCAAAACATGATCAACACCAGAACTCTATGGTTGTTCGATTCATCACAATGTAACTAGATTATTGACTCTAGTGCAAGTGGGAGACTGTTGGAAATATGCCCTAGAGGCAATAATAATAGGGTTATTATTATATTTCCTTGTTCATGATAATTGTCTTTTATTCATGCTATAACTGTATTATCCAGAAATCGTAATACATGTGTGAATACATGGACCATAACATGTCCCTAGTGAGCCTCTAGTTGACTAGCTCGTTGGTCAACAGATAGTCATGATTTCCTGACTATGGACATTAGATGTCATTGACAACGGGATCACATCATTAGGAGAATGATGTGATGGACAAGACCCAATCCTAAGCATAGCACAAGATCGTGTAGTTCGTTTTGCTAGAGCTTTTTCAATGTCAAGTATCTCTTCCTTAGACCATGAGATCGTGTAACTCCCGGATACCGTAAGAGTGCTTTGGGTGTACCAAACGTCACAACGTAACTGGGTGACTATAAAGGTGCACTACAGGTGTCGGTGTCAAAACCGGCGGATCTCGGGTAGGGGGTCCCGAACTGTGCGTCTAGGCGGATGGTAACAGGAGACAAGGGACACGATGTTTTACCCAGGTTCAGGCCCTCTTGATGGAGGTAAAACCCTACGTCCTGCTTGATTGATATTGATATTGTGGATGTTTACAAGAGTGGATCTACCACGAGATCAAGGAGGCTAAACCCTAGAAGCTAGCCTATGGAATGATTGTAATGGTTGTTGTTGTGTCCTACGGACTAGAGCCATCCGGTTTATATAGACACCGGAGAGGGCTAGGGTTACATAGAGTCGGTTACAATGGTAGGAGATCTACGTATCCGTATCGCCAAGCTTGCCTTCCACGCCAAGGAAAGTCCCATCCGGACACGAGACGAAGTCTTCAATCTTGTACCTTCATAGTCTTGGAGTCCGGTCGATGATGATAGTCCGGCCGATGATAGTTCGGCCGCTGATGGTAGTCCGGCTATCCGGACACCCCCTAATCCGGGACTCCCTCAGTAGCCCCCGAACTAGGCTTCAATGACGATAAGTCCAGCATGTGTGTAGTCTTCGGCGTTGCAAGGCGGGTTCTCCTTCAAGTTCTACATACCTGCTGAATAGTGTCCGGCTTCCTCATCAATGTTGCGCGTCTTGGCTTCCACGCCCAATAATGGCCTTCTTCCACGCGTCGCGCGAATGTGAAAAGCCAGGGTGTCTTTTATGTTTTACCCCCTAGTTGTGCGAATAATCTGCCTATAAGGGAGGCAAGAATCCAGATCCAAATCACTATCTTCCTCCCGCAAATACTCATCGGAGCGCTTTCGACCAAGAATCCATTCCATCATGGACCGTCAACGCAGCTCCTCTTCTCGCGCTCCCAGCCCTTTGCCAGGAGATTGGAGGAGATGCTCTGTTCCGCACAACGAGCTGGTGAAGCTCCAAGCGGGGGGATATCTCCCTCCGGCCTTTATGGTTCCGGTTCGAGCCGGGCTGGCCACCTACAAAGGTGGGAAGCAAGCGGAGGTTACCCCAAGTCCCAACAAAGGGGAGCGGGTATGCTTCAACCCCTATCTGATAAGGGGGCTCGGATTTCCTGTACATCCATTCCTCCGCGGGCTCCTGGAGTTCTACGGACTCCAGCTTCATCACCTCACGCCCGCCTCAATCCCGCATATTGCGGGTTACGTAGCTCTTTGCGAGCTATTCCTGGGCGTCGAGCCCCATTTCGCGCTGTGGAAGAGGTTGTTCTGCCTTGTACCCCGCTCTCACGAGGGGTCCATATATCAAGTGGGCGGCGCCGAAATATGGCGCATTGCCGGGACCGGATATCCATCCGGAACCCCTAAGAAGGCGTCCGAAGACTGGCCTTCGGGATGGTTTTATATAGAAGACGCTCCGCTGCCGGACCCTATTCGGATCGGCCTCCCGGAGTTCAACAATGCTCCTCTAAAGAAACGCCTTAGTTGGCGTCCGCGGAGCCCCCAACTGGAGGAAGACAAGAGCGTCCATTATTTGATGGGCCGAATAAGGTTACTGGCCCATTCCGTGTTGACCATGATTGGAGTCATGGCAACATGCATTATGCGGGGGGTGCAGCCACTACAATACAGGGGCCACCCCATGTGGGATTTCAACGGGGAGGACGATGTCACCCGTCATGGCCGCAAAGGGCCGGATTCGGTCGAAGACCTGGTGACAATCCTGTCCGGCCTGTATAAGGGGGAGAAGGAGTATTTCCTTCAGACGAACCTGTTAAATGGGTTCTCCATGAATAATCCCCGGCCTTGGGTAAGCGAACACTCTGCGTGCCCGACCCATGCTTTTTGAAACTTAAGTTTCTTATATTGTGTTCTTCTTTCGACGCAAGAACTGCGCCGGATCGTGGAGGACATGCTAAGTCCAGAGAGATCCCGGGATCCGGCCTCCGAAGAGGATCCGGACATAAAGGTGGAGCTAATCGACGGGGTGTTCCACCAGCTCAGCATGGACAATGCTTTAGTCGCCATCACGGCAGACTATCCCGGACTATATCCGGCTTCCCAGGTGATTGCGACGGAAGTCCTGACACCGTCATTCCTTCCTTGCTTATTTCTGACCACCGTATATGATGGCACTGTGCAGGAGGCGCCCCTAGGGCGAGAAGCCGAGCCCGCGGTGGCTGACCAACAAAGGCCAGTCCGGACCAGTAGGCGGAAGAGGAGCGCGGCGCAGACTGAAACGTCGCCGCAAAGGTGTAGCTCACAATTCATCATTTAGAGCAACGTTCCTAGGAAGCGTTTGAGTGCTCATGACTTTTGTAGGGAAAAAGGCGCCCGCCGGACTGCGGGCGTGGAGGTTGCCAATCCGACCTCTACCAGCCAGGCTCCAGCACCTGGTCTGGAGGGGGAGGCGAGCGCAAGGCGCGAGCCGGACATTCCTCCGACGGAGGATGCCGACAGACTGTCCGCCACCAAGTCTGAGGTGGAGAGTGCCATGAATCACAGGCGCCGCCGGACAGTATTTTGTGACGCGTGCTTCTCCCCCGAGGCTTTGAATGCCTTTAACGCGGGGGACGCGCACCTTCGTGCTGCTCAAGATGGTTTTACCAGAGCCACGGAGCAGTATGTAAAAGACATACGAGTAAGAGAATTTAATAGTTGTATATGCCAGTAGCCCCCGAGACTTAAAGTAGTTATATTAACTGATTTAAGGATCATATGAAACGTAGGATCTTACCGAGAAGAATACCCAACTGTCTCAGGAGCTGCAAGAGTGCAAGGCCCAACTTGACGCCGCACTCTCTGGCGCAGGAGGAAACACAGGGACCTCTCCTGGTAACGCATTATTTTAGAAAGATAAGTAGCGTTTGGCCTTTGCGCAAGTCTAAAAAATGACGTTGCAGGTGCTGCCGGACAAGATCCGGACAGGCAAGAACTTCTGCGCCAACTAAAGGCCGGTGAGAGGGTGCTGCATAAGGTGCAGCATGAAAGGAACAAGCTCCAGGATGCCCATGCCTAGCTTGGAGAAGAGCTGAAAGGCGTTCGGGACGAGCTGTCGGGCTCCATTAAGGAGAATCAGCGGCTTCGTCGCGGCATCTATAGTAAGTGCTTGAGCGAACTCCTTTGAAAAGAAGAGTTCGGCGAGGAAGTCAATTTGACAGAATATGTCTGCAGGTATGCTCACAGGTCGCCCTGCGGAGGAGATGCCCGTATCAACGGGTGATCAACTTCCCGAATTGTTGCAACTGATCGAACGAGTTCGGCAGGCAATGAGCGGCGTCATCCAGGCTTTATGGACAGCCTTCTCCTTACCCGAGGGTCTTGGGGATCTTGCGGAGAAGCTTCAGGGAGTGCGGCAGCGCTTCCATTTATGGAAGATTTCGGCCTGCCGCCAAGGTGCCAGGGAGGCCTGGGCCATGGTAAAGACGCGGTACAAGAAGGCGGATCCCAACCACATGGCTGAAGTCGGACCTGTGGGGCCCGATGGGAAGGAGATCCCTGTGAGTTTAGTATACGGCCAAGTAGAGTTGGCCGCTAAATTTTCCCAACAGGACTGTAAATTAGACAACCTGTTAGACGGGATTGAGGAAGAATACAATCAGTCGATTTGACAATGTATTATAAAATGACATATAAAATGCCTTCTAGCCGGATTGTAGATCGTTTGTCTTTGCCGACCTTTTCGCTTCGACCTCGGGACCCTAGAGTCCGGAGTGTGTCTGAATACCTTCTCGGTTATGAAACAACCGGGGTATGCATGGAGACCAGGCGTAGGGGTCATTAGTGCTTTATCAGACAAGTGCCCAACTAGTTATGTTATATTACATGGGTAGTAAGAAACATCTTCCAGGGAGAATAGTTCCGTTAAGGGTTCCTTTCCTCTGGGGGTGGCATGCCCTAAAGTGCATGTCCGGACTACGAAAAAAGCAGAAAAACATCTGGGGGTAGATAAATAAGTGGATAAAAAACCATCTTTTAAGTCACCGACTGAGTATTCCCTTAAGAATGCTAGCTTTCGGCTTCACCCAGTCTGAGGTACACATCCGGCTGACCCGGCAGTAACAATCGCAGAGGTGCTCCCTTTACCTCCTAGCCGAACAATCGGGAATGTAGGGGTAAGCACAGGAGCCAGGCAACCCAGCTTGGCCAAAACTTAAGTCATATCGATGCATATAATGGTGAATAAAAGGTACATGTGGAGGCTTGACACATGTGCTGGGCATGAAGCCCTTATAATTAAGCTTCTGGTAAAGAAGCCCCCAGGTATAATGAGTGCGGATAGCACATCAATTGCGCGCGAACGATGCGCAAGTGGGCCTTTGAAGGCTTTGATGAATAGGGTTGAGAAGAAAAGGATAAACAAAAGGCAGCTGAAGTAAAAAAAAATTGGACGGGGGGAAAGGGACGAACTCTTAGTCCGGCGCTAGGCATAGAATCTTCGGAGGCGGGCTGCGTTCCATGGGTTCGGCTCGAGTCGGTTATCTGACGTATTTCGTAGACGGTACGCTCCGCCGGTCAAGACTTTATCGATGATGAAGGGGCCTTCCCATTTGGGCTTGAGCTTGTCCTTTTTCTTGTCCGGCAGGCGTAGAACCAGTTCGCCAACGTTGTAAGTCTTGGCCCGTACTTCTCTGCTTTGGTATCTTCGAGCCTGCTGCTGATAGAATGCGGAACGAGCCTTGGCGACGTCGCGTTCTTCCTCCAATGCGTCCAAGCTGTCCTGCCGATCCAACTCGGCTTCTCTTTCTTTGTACATGCGCACTCGAGGTGAGTCATGAATTATGTCGCAGGGCAAAACTGCTTCTGCGCCGTATACCATAAAAAATGGTGTGAATCCGGTAGTATGGTTAGGCGTTGTCCGCAGCCCCCATAGTACGGAGTCAAGCTCCTCTACCCAGTGCATGTCAGATTTCGTAAGGGACCGCACTAGTCTGGGTTTGATGCCGCTCATTATTAGACCATTTGCTCGTTCCACTTGACCGTTGGTTTGAGGATGATAGACTGAAGCGTAATTGAGCTTGATGCCCATATTTTTGCACGATGATTTAACCTCATCGGTCGTGAAGTTCGTGCCGTTATCGGTGATGATGCTGTGGGGGACACCATAACGGTGTACTACCCCGGATATAAAGTCTATCACCGGTCCATACTCTGCCGTTTTAACTGGCTTCGCCTCTATCCATTTGGTGAATTTATCCACCATGACCAATAGGTACCTTTGCTTGTGGGTTCCCCCTTTAAGTGGTCCAACCATGTCAAGCCCCCAGACCACGAACGGCCAGGTAATGGGTATAGTTTTGAGGGCGGTGGGTGGCATGTGGCTCTGATTAGCAAAGAGATGACAACCGACGCATCTTTGGACTAAGTCCTGAGCATCTGCCCGGGCCGTCGGCCAATAAAATCCTGTACGGAATGCCTTTCCTACAAGGGCCCGGGCTGCGGCGTGGTGTCCGCCTAGTCCTGCGTGAATTTCAGCCAGAAGGTCTCGCCCTTCCTCTTCGGAGATACACCTTTGAAGGACTCCGGTTGTGCTTTTCTTATAGAGTTCTCCCTCATGGACCTTGTAGGCTTTAGATCGCCGGACTACGCAGCGGGCCTCATTATGGTCTTCGGGGAGTTCCTGCCTAAGCAAGTAGGCTAGGAACGGCTCTGTCCATGGGGCGATTACTGCCATTATGTCATGAGCTGAGGGTGTTGTTTCGTCGGCTGGATCGCCGGTTATGTCAGATTGCTCTGCGGCTGCCTCCGGTTTGTTATTTCCGGACTCCTCTTCCCATAGTACGGATGGCTTGAACAGCCGTTCCAGGAAGATATTTGGAGGGACAGCGTCACGTTTTGCGCCGATGCGTGCCAATACGTCGGCCGCTTGGTTATTATCTCTGGCTACGTGGTGGAATTCAAGTCCTTCGAACCGAGCTGACATTTTAAGGACGGCGTTGCGATAGGCTGCCATTTTTGGATCCTTGGCGTCAAAGTCTCCATTTACTTGGGACATTGCGAGGTTTGAGTCCCCGCGCACCTCTAGGCGTTGGATGCCCATGGAGATTGCCATCCGGAGGCCATGTAATAGGGCCTCGTATTCGGCTGCGTTGTTGGAGTCCGTGTACATTATCTGAAGTACGTATTGGACTCTGTCCCCGGTTGGGGACGTTTGTACGATGCCAGCCCCCAATCCGGCCAACATTTTGGAGCCGTCGAAATGCATAATCCAATTGGAGTATGCGCTGTACTCTTTAGGGAGTTCGGCTTCAGTCCTCTCAGCGACAAAGTCAGCCAAAACTTGCAACTTTATAGCTCGCCGGGGTTTGTAAGTTATGTCGAATGGTAAGAGATCAATGGCTCATTTTGCAATCCTGCCCGTTGCATCGCGGTTATTTATAATGTCATTTAGGGGTACTTCGGAGGCCACTGTTATCGAACACTCTTGAGAGTAGTGTCGGAGCTTCCGGGATGCCATGAACACCGCATACGCTATCTTTTGATAGTGCAGGTAACGGGACTTGCAGGGGGTTAAAACAGTGGATACGTAGTACACTAGTTTTTGAAGAGGGAATTTATGCCCTTCTGTCTCTCGTTCTACGACGAGCACCGTGCTTACTACTTGATGTGTTGCCGCGATGTACAACAACATAGGTTCGCCCAGGTTGGGCGCAGCCAGGACCGGATTCATTGCCAATATGGCATTTATTTCTTCGAGTCCGGCAGTGGCAGCATCCGTCCACTCGAAGTGTTCGCTGTGCCTGAGGAGGCGATAGAGGGGCAATGCCTTTTCTCCTAGCCGGGAGATAAAGCGGCTGAGAGCCACCACGCATCCAGTCAATTTCTGGATCTGTTTAAGGTTTTTTGGAATATCCAACTGTGACAGGGCTCGGATTTTGGCCGGATTTGCTTCAATTCCTCTACCAGATACAATGAAGCCCAAGAGCTTTCCGGCTGGTACGCCGAAAACGCATTTTTCCGGATTCAGCTTGATGTCATATGCTCGGAGGTTGTCGAATGTGACCCTCAAGTCTTCTACTAGAGTTTTGACGTGTTTGGTTTTGACGACTACGTCGTCTACGTATGCCTCTACTGTTTTGCCGATCTGGGTAGCCAGACATGTCTGAATCATGCGCTGATATGTTGCGCCGGCGTTTTTAAGTCCGAAGGGCATCGTGTTGAAGCAGAATGGTCCATATGGAGTAATGAACGCCGTTGCGGCTTGATCCGCTTCTGCCATCTTGATTTGATGATAGCCGGAGTATGCGTCCAGGAAGCACAATGAATCGTGCCCTGCACTGGCATCGATGATTTGGTCAATGCGGGGGAGGGGGAAGGGATCCTTTGGGCAGGCTTTATTTAGGTCTTTGAAATTGACACATAGGCGCCAGGATCTGTCCTTCTTTGGTACCATTACCAGGTTTGCTAGCCAATCCGGATGTTTGATGTCTCTGATGAATCCGGCTTCCAATAGTTTGGCTAGTTCTTCTCCCATTGCCTGTCTTTTGGGTTCGGAAAATCGTCGAAGAGCCTGTTTGACTGGCTTGAACCCTTTTAGGATGTTTAGACTATGCTCTGCTAGCCTGCGAGGGATTCCTGGCATATCTGAAGGATGCCAGGCGAAAATGTCCCAATTTTCTCGAAGGAATTCTCGCAGCGCGGCGTCTACATCAGGGTTCAACTGTGCCCCGATGGAGGCCGTCTTTGTCAGGTCCGTTGGGTGGACCTGGAATTTTATAATTTTGTCCGCTGGTTTAAAGGAGGTGGACTTGGATCTCTTATCGAGTATCACGTCGTCTCTGTGCACCGTAGCGCGCAACGCGGTGAGTTCCTCTGCCGCTAGGGCTTCAGATAGTGCCTCCAGGGCTAATGCGGCTGTTTTGTTTTTGGCGCGGAGTGCTATGTCCGGATCACTAACGAGAGTGATTATCCCGCCGGGCCCAGTCATTTTGAGCTTCATGTACCCGTAATGGGGTACGGCTTGGAAAATTGTGAACGCCTCTCGTCCTAATATAGCGTGGTATCCGCTGCTGAGCGGGGCCACTTGGAACGTGATTTCTTCGGACCTGTAATTGTCCGGCGAGCCGAACACCACATCGAGTGTGATTTTTCCGGTGCAGCGTGCTTCCCGGCTAGGGATTATTCGTCTGAAGGTTGTGCTGCTTCGCTCAATGCGGCTCCAGTCTATTTCCATTTTTTGAAGAGTTTACTCATAAATGAGGTTCAATCCGCTGCCGCCATCCATGAGTACCTTGGTAAGTCGAAAGCCATCCACTATTGGACTGAGGACCAATGCGGCTGGTGCTCGGGCTGTTCGGAATTTAGGTTCGTCGCTGGCGTTGAAGGTGATGGCCGTGTCGCTCCAAGGATTTGTTGTTGCTACTTGGTAGACTTCGGCAAGGCTGTGGATCGTTCGTTTCCGCATATAGTTTGATGCGAAAGTCTCGAAGACTGTTGATACCGTACCGGTATTGTTGGTGTGGTTTCGCGGGGCTAGAAGCTCCTCGCCACTTTTGGCCACCTGCCGTAATATCCAACATGCACGAAGGCTATGTGTTGGGGTGGCGCCCTTGGTACTGTGAATTGTATAGGGTTTGTTGAGCCATCCCTCTAGTACGGTTCCGCTCCCTTTAAGGGGCTTCTGTTTTTTGGTTCTTGTACTTGGTGCCTGAGTGTAATGCACCCTTTTGTTGCGGACTAGGGCTATGTTCGGGGCCGGATTATCCCAAAACCTATCTTCGGTTTTCCGGAAACTTTCTATGGCACAGTACTTTCGCACTATGGATGCCAAGTCGGCGAAACGTGTGATTTCATGATGGCTGACGGCGTTCAAGATTCCCATGTCCGTGCAATTGTTGCAAAAGATCGAGATTGTGTTTTCCTCTCGGCAGTCCTTTATCCGGTCCATGACCAGGAGGAATCTGGCCCAGTAATGATGTACTGTTTCGGCTGGCTCTTGCCGGATTAGAGATAGATCGCATATATCTGGACGGGCGGGCCTAATTGAGTCCGGGACCCTGCCCATCTCGAGGCTCAAGGGCCGAGAAGTTTCCGAATTTGGAAGCTTGGAAAGTGGAACGTTGTCCAACGAGTCCGGTTCGATGCCTGACTTTATGTTCAGTGCTTGATTGGAGTCCGCTCCTCCGCGGGAATCCGGCATGGAGGGTTCGGTAGCCCGGACACGACTAGTTTTCAATATGGGAGAAGGATCATCGCGATGTTCCTCTACCACCGTGACGTGGTGGGTAACCTGGGGAGAGTTAATCTCTCTCAGATCGGTTTTAAGCCTGATCCGATTGTAGTCTGTAGCGACTCCCAGGGCGGCGATCCGATCCAAGAGTTCGTTTACAGATGAGAGCTCTGCTGGATCTAACTGCTCGGCGAATTCCGAGTTGACGTGAAGATTGCTCTCGATGACACGAGAGGTCATCGTTGAAGCGGTGGCCGGACAGGCGGTCATAAGAAAACCTCCTAGCCGGATTGTTTGGCCGGCGGCCAGGGCTCCATCGGCGAAGATGCCGTCCTTGAAGACAGGAAGAGGCATCCTTCCTATCGGTGACGGCACAGAGGAACCAATGTCGGTGTCAAAACTGGCGGATCTCGGGTAGGGGGTCCCGAACTGTGCGTCTAGGCGGATGGTAACAGGAGACAAGGGACACGATGTTTTACCCAGGTTCGGGCCCTCTTGATGGAGGTAAAACCCTACGTCCTGCTTGATTGATATTGATATTGTGGATGTTTACAAGAGTGGATCTACCACGAGATCAAGGAGGCTAAACCCTAGAAGCTAGCCTATGGAATGATTGTAATGGTTGTTGTTGTGTCCTACGGACTAGAGCCATCCAGTTTATATAGACACCGGAGAGGGCTAGGGTTACATAGAGTCGGTTACAACGGTAGGAGATCTACATATCCGTATCACCAAGCTTGCCTTCCACGCCAAGGAAAGTCCCATCCGGACACGGGACGAAGTCTTCAATCTTGTATCTTCATAGTCTTGGAGTCCGGTCGATGATGATAGTCCGGCCGATGATAGTTCGGCCGCTGATGGTAGTCCGGCTATCCGGACACCCCCTAATCCGGGACTCCCTCAATAGGTATCTCCGAAAGTGTCTGTTGGGTTGACACGGATCGAGACTGGGATTTGTCACTCCGTATGACGGAGAGGTATCTCTGGGCCCACTCGGTAATGCATCATCATAATGAGCTCAAAGTGACCAAGTGTTTGGTCACGGGATCATGCATTATGGTACGAGTAAAGTGACTTGCCGGTAACGAGACTGAACGAGGTATTGGGACACCGACGATCGAGTCTCGGGCATGTAACGTACCGATTGACAAAGGGAATTGTATACGGGGTTGTTCGAATCCTCGACATCATGGTTAATCCGATGAGATCATCGAGGAGCATGTGGGAGCCAACATGGGTATCCAGATCCCGTTGTTGGTTATTGCCCGAGAGCCGTCTCGGTCATGTCTACGTGTCTCCCGAACCCGTAGGGTCTATACACTTAAGGTTCGGTGACGCTAGGGTTGTATGAATATGAGTATGCAGCATATCGAATGTTGTTCGGAGTCGCGGATGAGATCCCGGACGTCACGAGGAGTTCCGGAATGGTCCGGAGGTGAAGAATTATATATAGGAAGTGATATTTCGGCCATCGGGAAAGTTTCGGGGTCACCCGGTATTGTACCGGGACCACCGAAAGGGTCCCGGGGGTCCATCGGGTGGGGCCACCCATCCCGGAGGGCCCCAAGGGCTGAAGTGGGGAGGGGAACCATCCCATAGTGGGCTGGTGCGCCCCCCTTGGCCCACCCTCTGCGCCTAGGGTTGAAACCCTAGGGTGGGGGGGCGCGACCCACTTGCCTTGGGGGGTACTCCACCCCCCTTGGCCGCCACCCCCTTGGGAGATTGGATCTCCCAGGGTCGGCGCCCCTCCCCCTCGGGGCCTATATAAAGGGAGGGGGAGGGGGCAGCCGCACCTTGAAGTTCTGGCGCCTCCCTCCCCCTGCTACACCTCTTCCTCCTCCGTCACGTGCTTGGCGAAGCCCTGGCGGAGTGCTGCTGTTCCACCACCACCACGCCGTTGTGCTGCTGCTGGAGCCATCATCATCAACCTCTCCTTCCCCCTTGCTGGATCAAGAAGGAGGAGACGTCATCCGCTCCGTACGTGTGTTGAACGCGGAGGTGCCGTCCGTTCGGCGCTAGGATCTCCGGTGATAGGATCACGACGAGAACGACTACTTCAACCCCGTTCTTTTGAACGCTTCCGCTCACGATCTACAAAGTGGTATGTAGATGCATCTCCCATGACTCGTTGCTTAGATGAACTCATAGATGGATCTTGGTGAAACCATAGGAAATTTTTTTAATTTTCGGCAACGTTCCCCAACAGCAAGTCTCTTTACTCGTTCCGTAACACATCATCCCGTGATCAACCCCTTGGTCACATTGTGCACATTATGATGATGTCCTACCGAGTGGGCCCAGAGATACCTCTCCGTTTACACGGAGTGACAAATCCCAGTCTCGATTCGTGTCAACCCAACAGACACTTTCGGAGATACCCGTAGTGCACCTTTATAGCCACCCAGTTACGTTGTGACGTTTAGTGCACCCAAAGCATTCCTATGGTATCCGGGAGTTGCACAATCTCATGGTCTAAGGAAATGATACTTGACATTAGAAAAGCTTTAGCATACGAACTACGATCTTTGTGCTAGTCTTAGGATTGGGTCTTGTCCATCACATCATTCTCCTAATGATGTGATCCCGTTATCAACGACATCCAATGTCCATGGTCAGGAAACCGTAACCATCTGTTGATCAACGAGCTAGTCAACTAGAGGCTTACTAGGGACATGGTGTTGTCTATGTACCCACACATGTATCTGAGTTTCCTATCAATACAATTATAGCATGGATAATAAACGATTATCATGAACAAGGAATTATAATAATAATAACTAATTTATTATTGCCTCTAGGGCATATTTCCAATAGTCTCCCACTTGCACTAGAGTCAATAATCTAGTTCACATCGCCATGTGATTAACACTGATAGGTCACATCGCCATGTGACCAACATCCAAAGAGTTTACTAGTGTCACTAAAGTAGTTCACATAATCATGTGATTAAGACTCAATGAGTTCTGGGGTTTGATCATGTTTTGCTTGTGAGAGAGGTTTTAGTCAACGGGTCTGCAACATTCAGATCCGTATGTATTTCGCAAATCTCTAGGTCATATTGTAAATGCTGCTTCCACGCTCCACTTGGAGCTATTCCAAATGGTCGCTCCACTATACGTATCCGGTTTGCTACTCAGAGTCATTCGGATAGGTGTTAAAGCTTGTATCGACGTAACCCTTTACGCCGAACTCTTTATCACCTCCATAATCGAGAAACATGTCCTTATTTACTCCAAGGACAATTTTGACCGCTGTCCAATGATCCATTCCTGGATCACTCTTATACCCCATGACTGACTCATGGCAAGTCACATTTCCGGTGCGGTACACAACATAGCATACTACAGAGCCTATGTCTGAAGCATAGGGGATGACCTTCGTCCTTTCTCTCTCTTCTGACGTGGTCGAGCTTTAACTCTTAACTTCATACCTTACTACTCAGGCAAGAACTCCTTCTTTGAATGATCCATCTTGAACACCTTCAAGATCATGTCAAGGTATGTGCTCATTTGAAAGTACCATTTAGTGTTTTTGATCTATCCTCATAGATCTTGATGCTCAATGTTCAAGTAGCTTAATCCAGGTTTTCCATTGAAAAACACTTTTCAAATAACCCTATATGCTTTCCAGAAATTCTACATCATTTCTGATCAACAATATGTCAACAACATATACTCATCAGAAATTGTATAGTGCTCCCACTCACTTCTTTGGAAATACAAGTTTCTCATAAACTTTGTATAAACCCAAAATCTTTGATCATCTCATCAAAGTGTACATTCCAACTCCGAGATGCTTACTCCAGTCCTTAGAAGGATTGCTGGAGCTTTGCATACTTGTTAGCATCTTTCAGGATTGTCAAAACCTTCTGGTTGTATCACATACAACCTTTCCTCAAGTATTACATCGAGGAAACAATGGTTTTTGACATCCTATCTGCAAGATTTCATAAATAGTGCAGTAACTGCTAATCTAATTCCAACAGACTCTTAGCATCGCTACGAGTGAGGAAGTCTCATCGTAGTCAATTTCTTGAATTTGTCGGAAAACATCTTTACGACAAGTCGAGCTTTCTTAATGGTGATACTTACCATCATTGTCTGTCTTCCTTTTAAAATCCATCTTTACCCAACGGCCTTATGACCATCAAGTATTTCTTCCAAAGTCATGGATCCTCTCTCGGATTTTATGGCATCGAGCCATTCGTCGGAATCCAGGCCCACCATCGCTTCTCCATAGCTCGTAGGTTCATTGTTGTCTAGCAACATGACCTCTAAGACAGGATTGCGTACCACTCTAAAGTAGTACGCGTCCTTGTCGACCTACGAGGTCCGGTAGTGACTTGATTCGAAGCATCATGATCACCATCATCAGCTTCCACTTCAATTGGTGTAGGTGCCACATGAACAACTTCCTGTGCCCTGCTACACACTGGTTGAAGTGATGGTTCAATAACCTCATCAAGTCTCCACCATCCTCCCACTCAATTCTTTCGAGAGAAACTTTTCCTCGAGAAAGGACCCGATTCAAGAAACAGTCCCTATTGCTGTGACGCTCGGATAATTAGACTACAGTAATTCCCTGCTAATGATGCCACGTCACCTCGGATCACTGTTGATAATCTCGCGTTAGTTCAAAACGATTTAAATTCAAATTGAATTAAAGGCAAACAACAAAAGTTTTCAAACAATAAAACTAAAAGTTCGGGTTGTGCCAAATAATGCGTATGTAATTATGGTGAAGAAACCACACTGTTATAGTATATCTAGATGCACCAAAATAATAAAAATAGCAGCAAAAACAATTTTTTTAAATACCTTTTGTAATTAGTAAAATATCAAACTAATTTATTTGGGGACTAGACATTTTCTAACTGTGGACTAAGTTGAGATACCAATTTAGATGCTAGGTGTAAATTTTACTAAAACTAAAATAAAATGTAAAGAAAATAAACAAAATAAGAAAAAAAGAGAGAGAAGGTTGCACTGTGCACTGTAGCCCATGGCTACAGTACCCAACCCAGCCCACCTATCCCTCTTCTTCCTACTGCTCATCGAGAGCTCTGTGGCCGCACTCACAGCGTCCATGGCGTGGATCCTCCACGCGTTGGCCATCCACCGGTGCCCTGAGGGGATAAGAGCCTCGTCGACCCCTTAGCGAACCCTAGTATCCACTCACTCCCTCTCCCTCACTCGCTCTCTCCCTCTGTATTCCGCCCGACGCCGCCGTTGCCGTGCGCCGCTCGATCCCGCAGCCACCGCTGTCCCCGCGCCCCGCCAAGGTGTCCAGCAGCTGCTGCGTGGTCCTCTTCATCGTCATCGTCCATGGGTTAAGGCTGAGGAGCCGCCGCAATGCCGCCATCGACCACCTCGTCCTCTACGTCCGGCCACTGCGACGCCATCGACGGATTCGTCGTCTTCACTGCATCCCGCGCCTCCCCGAGCCTCTTCCCGTCAATGATGTGAGCTGGCGCGCCTTTCCCCTCTGCCTCCCCCTTGATCTGCATCCTCTAGCCGCCGTGCTCGTCGTTGCTATCTCGCGCTAGAAGTCGCCATGGCCAGCGCTCCACTCACGTTGTCTCTGCCTTGCTCCCTCACTCACACACCCGCCCCAGGTCGCGCCCCGGCCTCCCGCTGCCGCACTCGGCCGTGCCTGTAGCCGCCGCTACCCACACTCCCCTGGCCACGCGCCGTGCTGCCTTGCACCCGTCCCGCACGTGGCCTCGCCTCCCCGCTGGCTGCTCCTGTGGTTGGCCATGGCCGGCCATGGCCGAGCGGCCATGCGCGCATGTGTGCGTGCAATCTGTGTGTGTGCGTGCGTGTGCATGCAGTGTGTGTGTGTGTCGAGTGTGGCCATGCCCACCTCCAGCCGCGTCCGCCTCTGGCCTCGCCTGCCTCCGGCTGCCGCTGCTGCGTTGCTCGCTACCTGCTACTAGTGCAGCGCTCCTACAGTAACATCCAGTTACTGTAGCAGCTGCTAGCTTTTACAAAACAGCATTGGTTAGCCCCCTGAACAACCTCAAAACAACAGCAAAACAAGCTTGAACATAGATAAATTATATGGGCGTGTAGTACACTTGGCAGGGTTCAATTCTTTCCATTGGACCAAATTCAAAAGTCGCCTAGATTAATTTCTATAAAAATGAGAAAAGTCTATGTTCTGTTAACTGGAAGAACTGAAAACCAGATTCTGGAATTGACATCCAGTAGCACATTTCAAACGAAGATTTGGACAAGCAAATGGGCACTAATGTAGATGACCTTGAAACTGTCATGTAGATCATGGAAAGATGATAAAAATTGGTAAAGGGCAATAAGCCATAGGATGGAGAGAAATACAGTTATAGCCTTCGGAAAACAGCCAAGTGATGTTTAAAACTGAGGATTTCTCAGACTTAGCCAATTTTCAGGGAATTCCCTGAAAATCTTTAAAAATTAATATAAAATAATCCATAACTCGGATGAAAATACTTTGTACATGAAAGTTGCTCAGAACGACGGGACGAATCCGGATACGCAGCTCGTTCGTCCGCCACACATCCCTAGCATAGCAAACACGCAACTTTCCTCCTCCGGTTCATCTGTCCGAAAACGCGAAACTCCGGGAATACTTTCCCGGATGTTTCCCCCCTTCGTCGTTATCACTTACTACCGCATTAGGGCATACCTAGCACCGTGTATTGCCTCATTATGTTTTGTGATGCTTTGTTTGCTCCGTATTTACTGTTTCTTCCCCCCTCTTCTTCTCCGGTAGACCCCGAGACCGGCGCTGATGCCACCGAGTATGACTACGTCACCGACGACCCTTCTCCCTGTACAACAGAGCTTCCAGGCAAGCCCCCCCCCCCTTGATCACCAGATATCGCCTATTCTCCTCTATACTACTTGCATTAGAGTAGTGTAGCATGTTACTGCTTTCCGTTAATCCTATACTGATGCATAGCCTGACATTGTTGCTACATCTGTTGATACCTTACCTGCAATCCTAAATATTTAGTATAGGATGCTAGTTTATCATCTGTGGCCCTACATTCTTGTCGGTCTGCCTTGCTATACTATCGGGCCGTGATCACTTGGGAGGTGATCACGGGTATATACTATACATATATACATACTACAGATGATGACTAAAGTCGGGTCAGCTCGTTGAGTACCCGCAAGTGATTCGGATAAGGGGGCTGAAAGGACAGGTGGCTCCATCCCGGTAGAGGTGGGCCTGGGTTCCCGACGGCCCCCGACTGTTACTTTGTGGCGGAGCGACAGGGCAGGTTGAGACCACCTAGGCGAGAGGTGGGCCTGGCCTTGGTTGGCGTCCGCGGTTACTTCATAATAACACGCTTAACGAGATCTTGGTATTTGATCTGAGTCTAGCCACTGGCCTATACGCACTAACCAACTACGCGGGAAAGATATGGGCACTCGACGTCGCGGTATCAGCCGAAGCCTTCGTGACGTCAGCGACTGAGCGGCGTGCGCCGGGTTGGACTGTGTTAACGCAACTTCCTTTGTAATGGAGGTTGCTAGGTCTGCTTCTGGCCGCGTACGCAACATGCAGGTGTGCAATGGGCAATGGGCCCAGACCCCTGCGCGCATAGGATTTAGACCGGCGTGCTGACCTCTCTGTTGTGCCTAGGTGGGGCTGCGACGTGTTGATATTCCGAGGCCGGGCATGACCCAGGAAAGTGTGTCCGGCCAAATGGGATCGAGCGTGTTGGGTTATGTGGTGCACCCCTGCAGGGAAGTTTATCTATTCGAATAGCCGTGTCCCTCGGTAAAAGGACGACCCGGAGTTGTACCTTGAACTTATGACAACTAGAACCAGATACTTAATAAAACACACCCAGACAAGTTCCACAGACAACCCGGTGATCGCTTTTCCACAGGGCGACGAGGGGAGGATCGCCGGGTAGGATTATGCTATGCGATGCTACTTGGAGGACTTTAGTCTACTCTCTTCTACATGCTGCAAGACGGAGGCTGCCAGAAGCGTAGTCTTCGACAGGATTAGTTATCCCCCTCTCATTCTGGCATTCTGCAGTTCAGTCCACTGATATGGCCCTTTACACATATACCCATGCATATGTAGTGTAGCTCCTTGCTTGCGAGTACTTTGGATGAGTACTCACGGTTGCTTTTCTCCCCCTTTTCCCCATTTCCCTTCTACCTGGTTGCCGCAACTAGATGCTGGAGTCCAGGAGCCAGACGCCACTGTCGACGATGACTCCTACTACGCTGGAGGTGCCTACTACTATGTGCAGCCCGCTGACGACGACCAGGAGTAGTTAGGAGGATCCCAGGCAGGAGGCCCGCGCCTCTTTCGATCTGTATCCCAGTTTGTGCTAGCCATCTTATGGCAACTTGTTTAACTTATGTCTGTACTCAGATATTGTGGCTTCCGCTGACTCGTCTATGATCGAGCAATTATATTCGAGCCCTCGAGGCCCTTGGCTTGTATTATGATGCTTGTATGACTTATTTATGTTTTAGAGTTGTGTTGTGATATCTTCCCGTGAGTCCCTGATCTTGATCGTACACATTTGCATGCATGATTACTGTACGATTGAATCGGGGGCGTCACAATTGCTTTCGGATCTGAATTAGGAGGAATACCCAACTGTTTTTGGGTGTCCTACGAAGATGCATTTTATCCGCTTTGGGTTCGAGCTTATCAACCTGAAACTTTTTCACATAAGCTTCGCAGCCCCAAACTTTCAAGAAACGACAACTTAGGTTTCTCCAAACCATAGTTCAAACGGTGTCGTCTCAACGGAATTACGTGGTGCCCTATTAAAGTGAGTGCGGTTGTCTCTAATGCCTAACCCATGTACGATAGTGGTAATTCGATAAGAGACATCATGGTACGCACCATATCCAATAGGGTGCAATTATGATGTTCGGACACACCATCACGCTATGGTGTTCCAGGCGGTGTTAGTTGTGAAACAATTTCCACAATGTCTTAATTGCGTGCCAAAGCTCGTAACTCAGATACTCATCTCTATGATCATATCATAGACATTTTATCCTCTTGTCACAATGATCTCCAACTTCACTCTGAAATTACTTGAACCATTCAATAATTCAGACTTGTGTTTCATCAAGTAAATATACTCAGTATCTACTTAAATCATCCGTGAAGTAAGAACATAACGATATTCACTGCGTGCCTCAGCACTCATTGGACTGCACACATGAAAATGTGTTACTTCCAACAAGTTGCTATCTTGTTCCATCTTAATGAAAACGAGGCTTTTCAGTCATCTTGCCCATGTGGTATGATTTGCATATCTCAAGTGATTCAAAAATCAAGTGAGTCCAAACGATCCATCTGCATGGAGTTTCTTCATACGTACACACCAATAGACATGGTTCACATGTCTCAAACTTTTCAAAAATGAGTGAGTCCAAAGATCCATCAACATGGAGCTTCTTCATGCGTTTTATACCAATATGACTTACATAGCAGTGCCACGAGTAAGTGGTACTATCATTACTATCTTATATCTTTTGGCATGAAAATGTGTATCACTATGATCAAGACTCAACAAACCATTCCTTTTAGGTGCAAGACCATTGAAGGTATTATTCAAATAAACAGAGTAACCATTATTCTCCTTAAATGAATAACCGTATTGCGATAGACATAATCCAATCATGTCTATGCTCAACGCAAACACCAAATAACAATTATTTAGGTTTAACATCAATCTCGATGGTAGAGGGAGCGTGCGATGCTTGATCACATCAACCTTGGAAACATTTCCAACACACATCGTCAGCTCACCTTTAGCTAGTCTCCGTTTATTCTGTAGCTTTTATTTTGAGTTACTAACACTTAGCAACGGAACCGGTATCTAATACCCTGGTGCTACTAGGAGTACTAGTAAAGTACACATTAACATAATGTATATTCAATATACTTTTATCGACCTTGCCAGCCTTCTCATCTACCAAGTATGTAGGGTAATTCTCCTTCAGTGTCTGTTCCTCTCATTACAGAAGCACTTAGTCTCGGGTTTGGGTTCAACCTTGGGTTTCTTCACTGGAGCAGCAACTGATTTGCCGTTTCATGAAGTACCCCTTCTTGCCCTCGCCCTCGTGAAACTAGTGGTTTCACCAACCATCAACAATTGATGCTCCTTCTTGACTTCTACTTTCGCGTTGTCAAACATCGCGAACACTTCAAGGGTCATCATATCTATCCCTGATATGTTATAGTTCATCACGAAGCTCTATCAGCTTGGTGGCAATGACTTTGGAGAAACATCACTATCTCATCTGGAAGATCAACTCCCACTCGATTCAAGTGATTGTTGTGCCCAGACAATCTGAGTACAAGCTCAACGATTGAGATCTTCTCCCTTAGTTTGTAGGCTAGAAAACTCGTCGGAGGTCTCATACCTCTTGACGTGGGCACGAGCCTGAAATCCCAATTTCAGCTCTTGGAACATCTCATATGTTCTGCGACATTTCAAAAATGTCTTCGGTGCCTCAACTCTAAACCATTTAACTGAACTATCACATAGTTATCAAAACGTGTATGTCCGATGTTCGCAACATCCACAGACGACGTTCGAGGTTCAGCACACTGAGCGGTGCATTAAGGACATAAGCTTTCTATTGTCCGCATAATCGCTACTGTCAACTTTCAACTATATTTTCTCTAGGAACATATCTAAAACAGTGGAACTAGAACGCGAGCTATGACATAATTTGCAAAGGGCTTTTGACTATGTTCAGGATAATTAAGTTCATCTAATGAACTCCCACTCAGATAGACATCCCTCTAGTCATCTAAGTGATTACATGATCCGAGTCAACTAGGTCGTGTCCGATCATCACGTGAGACGGACTAGTCATCATCGGTGAACATCTTCATGTTGATTGTATCAACTATACGACTCATGCTCGACCTTTCGGTCTCTTGTGTTCCGAGGCCATGTCTGTGTTGGAAATATGCCCTAGAGGCAATAATAAAAGTATTATTATTATATTTCCTTGTTCATTATAATTGTCTTTTATTCATGCTATAACTGTATTATCCGGAAATCGTAATACACGTGTGAATACATAGACCACAATATGTCCCTAGTGAGCCTCTAGTTGACTAGCTCGTTGTGATCAACAGATAGTCATGGTTTCCTGGCTATGGACATTGGATGTCGTTGATAACGGGATCACATCATTAGGAGAATGATGTGATGGACAAGACCCAATCCTAAGCATAGCACAAAGATCGTGTAGTTCGTTTGCTAGAGCTTTGCCAATGTCAAGTATCTCTTCCTTTGACCATGAGATCGTGTAACTCCTGGATACCGTAGGAGTGCTTTGGGTGTATCAAACGTCACAACGTAACTGGGTGACTATAAAGGTGCACTACAGGTATCTCCGAAAGTATCTATTGTTTTATGCGGATCGAGACTGGGATTTGTCACTCCGTGTAAACGGAGAGGTATCTCTGGGCCCACTCGGTAGGACATCATCATATGCGCAATGTGACCAAGGAGTTGATCATGGGATGATGTGTTACGGAACGAGTAAAGTGACTTGCCGGTAACGAGATTGAACAAGGTATTGGATACCGACGATCGAATCTCGGGCAAGTAAAATACCGCTAGACAAAGGGAATTGTATACGGGATCGATTGAGTTCTTGACATCGTGGTTCATCCGATGAGATCATCGTGGAACATGTGGGAGCCAACATGGGTATCCAGATCCCGCTGTTGGTTATTGACTGGAGAACGTCTCGGTCATGTCTGCATGTCTCCCGAACCCGTAGGGTCTACACACTTAAGGTTCGATGACGCTAGGGTTATAAAGGAAGCTTGTATGTGGTTACCGAATGTTGTTCGGAGTCCCGGATGAGATCCCGGACGTCACGAGGAGTTCCGGAATGGTCCGGAGGTAAAGATTTATATATAGGAAGTCCTGTTTCGGCCATCGGGACAAGTTTCGGGGTCATCGGTATTGTACCGGGACCACCGGAAGGGTCCCGGGGGGCCCACCGGGTGGGGCCACCTGCCCCGGGGGGCCACATGGGCTGTAGGGGGTGCGCCTTGGCCTACATGGGCCAAGGGCACCAGCCCCTAGAGGCCCATGCGCCAAGATAAAGGAAAAAGGGGAGAGTCCTAAAGGGGGAAGGCACCTCCGAGGTGCCTTGGGGAGGATGGACTCCTCCCCCCTCCTTAGCCGCACCCCTTTCTTGGAGTAGGGGGCAAGGCTGCGCCTCCCCCCTCTCCCCTGCCCCTATATATAGTGGAGGGAAGGGAGGGCATCCATACCTGAGCCTTTGGCGCCTCCCTCCCTCCCGTGACACCTCCTCCTCTCCCGTAGGTGCTTGGCGAAGCCCTGCAGGATTGCCACGCTCCTCCACCACCACCACGCCGTTGTGCTGCTGTTGGATGGAGTCTTCCTCAACCTCTCCCTCTCCCCTTGCTGGATCAAGGCGTGGGAGACGTCACCGGGCTGTACGTGTGTTGAACGCGGAGGTGCCGTCCGTTCGGCACTTGATCATCGGTGATCTGAATCACGACGAGTACGACTCCATCAACCCCGTTCACTTGAACGCTTCCGCTTAGCAATCTACAAGGGTATGTAGATGCACTCTCCTTTCTACTCGTTGCTGGTTTCTCCATAGATAGATCTTGGTGACACGTAGGAAAATTTTGAATTTCTGCTACGTTCCCCAACAGTGGCATCATGAGCTAGGTCTATTGCGTAGATTCTTTGCACGAGTAGAACACAAAGTAGTTGTGGGCGTCGATATTGTTCAATATGCTTGCCGTTACTAGTCTTATCTTGATTCGGTGGCATCGTGGGATGAAGCGGCCCGGACCAACCTTACACGTACGCTTACGTGAGACCGGTTCCACCGACAAACATGCACTAGTTGCATAAGGTGGCTGGATGGGTGTCTGTCTCTCCCACTTTAGTCGGATCGGATTCGATGAAAAGGGTCCTTATGAAGGGTAAATAGCAATTGGCATATCACGTTGTGGTTCATGCGTAGGTAAGAAACGTTCTTGCTAGAAACCCATAGCAGCCACGTAAAACATGCAAACAACAATTAGAGGACGTCTAACTTGTTTTTGCAGGGTATGCTATGTGATGTGATATGGCCAAAGGATGTGATGAATGATATATGTGATGTATGAGATTGATCATGTTCTTGTAATAGGATTCACGACTTGCATGTCGATGAGTATGACAACCGGCAGGAGCCATAGGAGTTGTCTTTATTTTTTGTATGACCTGCGTGTCATTGAAGAACGCCATGTAAACTACTTTACTTTATTGCTAAACGCGTTAGTCATAGAAGTAGAAGTAGTCGTTGGTGTGACAACTTCATGAAGACACGATGATGGAGATCATGATGATGGAGATCATGGTGTCATGCCGGTGACAAGATGATCATGGAGCCCCGAAGATGGAGATCAATGGAGCTATATGATATTGGCCATATCATGTCATAACTATATAATTGCATGTGATGTTTATTATGTTTATGCATCTTATTTGCTTAGAACGACGGTAGTAAATAAGATGATCCCTCATTAAAATTTCAAGAAGTGTTCTCCCCTAACTGTGCACCGTTGATACAGTTCGTCGTTTCGAAGTACCACGTGATGATCGGGTGTGATAGATCCTTACGTTCACATACAACGGGTGTAAGACAGTTTTACACAGCAAAAACACTTAGGGTTAACTTGACGAGCCTAGCATGTACAGACATGGCCTCGGAACACGGAGACCGAAAGGTCGAGCATGAGTCGTATAGTAGATACGATCAACATGAAGATGTTCACCGATGATGACTAGTCCGTCTCACGTGATGATCGGACACGGCCTAGTTTGACTTGGATCATGTAATCACTTAGATGACTAGAGGGATGTCTATCTGAGTGGGAGTTCATAAGATGAACTTAATTATCCTGAACATAGTCAAAAGACCTTTTGCAAATTATGTCGTAGCTCACGCTATAGTTCTACTGTTTTAGATATGTTCCTAGAGAAAATATAGTTGAAAGTTGAAAGTAGCAATTATGCAGACAGTACATAGCTTATGTCCTTAATGCACCGCTCAATGTGCCGAACCCCAAACGTCGTTTGTGGATGTTGCGAGCATCGGACATACACGTTTTGATAACTACGTGATAGTTCAGTTAAACGGTTTAGAGTTGAGGCACTAAAGACGTTTTTCGAAACATCGCGGAACATATGAGATGTTTCAAGGGTTGAAATTGGGATTTCAGGCTCGTGCCCACGTCAAGAGGTATGAGACCTCCGACGATTTTCTTAGCCTGCAAACTAAGGGAGAAAAGCTCAATCGTTGAGCTTGTGCTCAGATTGTCTGAGTGCAACAATCACTTGAATCAAGTGGGAGTTAATCTTCCAGATGAGATAGTGATGTTTCCCCAAAGTCATTGCCACCGAGCTGCTAGAGCTTCGTGATGAACTATAACATATCAGGGATAAATAAGATGATCCTTGAGGTATTCACGATGTTTGACACCGCGAAAGTATAAATCAAGAAGGAGCATCAATTGTTGATGGTTGGTGAAACCACTAGTTTCAAGAAGGGCAAGGGCAAGAAGGTATACTTCATGAAACGGCAAATCAGTTGCTGCTCCAGTGAAGAAACCCAAGGTTGAACCCAAACCCGAGACTAAGTGCTTCTGTAATAAGAGGAACAACCACTGGAGCAAGATTACCCTAGATACTTGGTAGATGAGAAGGCTGGCAAGGTTGATAGAAGTATATTGGATATACATTATGTTAATGTGTACTTTACTAGTACTCCTAGTAGCACCAGGGTATTAGATACCGGTTCAGTTGCTAAGTGTTAGTAACTCGAAATAAAAGCTATGGAATAAACGGAGACTAGCTAAAGGTGAGATGACGATATGTGTTGGAAATATTTCCAAGGTTGATCAAATATCGTACGCTCCCTCTACCATCGAGATTGGTGTTTGCGTTGAGCATAGACATGATTGGATTATGTCTATCGAAATACGGTTATTCATTTAAGGAGAATAATGGTTACTCTGTTTATTTGAATAATACCTTCAATGGTCTTATACCTGAAATGAATGGTTTATTGAATCTCGATCGTAGTGATACACATGTTCATGCCAAAAGATAGTAATGATAGTACCACCTACTTGTGGCACTGCTGTGTAAGTCATATTGGTATAAAACGCATGAAGAAGCTCCATGTTGATGGATCTTTGGACTCACTCGTTTTTGAAAAGTTTGAGACATGCGAACCATGTCTATTGGTATATATGCATGAAGAAACTCCATGCAAATGGACCGTTTGAACTCACTTGATTTTGAATTACTTGAGATATGCAAATCATACCACATGGGCAAGATGACTGAAAAGCCTCGGTTTCAGTAAGATGGAACAAGATAGCAACTTGTTGGAAGTAACACATTTTGATGTGTGCAGTCCAATAAGTGCTGAGGCATGCAGTGAATATCGTTATGTTCTTACTTCACAGATGATTCGAGTAGATGTTAAGAATATTTACTTGATGAAACACAAGTCTGAATTATTGAATGGTTCAAGTAATTTCAGAGTGAAGTAGAAGATCATTGTGACAAGAGGACAAAATGTCTATGATACGATCATAGAGATGAATATCTGAGTTACGAGTTTTGGCACACAATTAAGACATTGTGGAAATAGTTTTACAATTAATACCGCCTGGAACACCATAGAGTGATGGTGTGTCCGAACATCATGGTTGCACCCTTTTGGATATGGTGCGTACCGTGATGTCTCTTATCGAATTACCACTATCGTTCATGGGTTACGCATTAGAGACAACCACATTCACTTTAAATAGGGCACCACATAATTCCGTTGAGATGACACCGTATGAATTATGGTTTAGAGAAACCTAAGTTGTCGTTTCTTAAAAGTTTGGGGCTGCGACGCTTATATGAAAAAGTTTCAGGTTGATGAGCTCGAACCCAAAGCGGATAAAATGCATCTTCATAGGAAACCCAAAATAGTTGGGTATACCTCCTAATTCAGATCCGAAAGCAATATGAATTGTTTCTAGAATCGGGTCCTTTCTCGAGGAAAGGTTTCTCTCGAAAGAGTTGAGTGGGAGGATGGTGGAGACTTGATGAGGTTATTGAACCGTCTCTTCAACTAGTGTGTGGCAGGGCACAGGAAGTTGTTCCTGTGGCACCTACGCCAATTGAAGTGGAAGCTTATGATATTGATCATGAAACTTCGGATCAAGTCACTACCAAACCTCGTGGGATGACAAGGATGCGTACTACTTCAGAGTGGTACGGTAATCCTGTCTTGGAAGTCATGTTGCTAGACAACAATGAACCTACGAGCTATGGAGAAGCGATGGTGGGCCCGAATTCCGACAAATGGTTAGAAGCCATGAAATCCGAGATAGTATCCATATATCAGAACAAAGCATGGACTTTGATGGACTTGCCCGATGATCGGCAATCCATTGAGATAAATGGATCTTTTAAGAAGAAGACGGACGTGGATGGTAATGTAACCATCTATGAAGCTCGACTTGTGGCGAAGTGTTTTCCGACAAGTTCAAGGAGTTGACTATGATGAGATTTTCTCACTCGTAGCGATGCTTAAAGTCCGTCGGAATCATGTTAGCATTAGCTGCATTTATGAAATCTGGCAGATGGATGTCAAGACAAGTTCCTTACTAGTTTTCGTAAGGAAAGGTTGTATGCAATACAATCAAAAAGTTTTGTCGATCCTAAGGATGCTAAAAGGTATGCTAGCTCCAGCGATCCTTTTAAGGACTGGAGTAAGCATCTCGGAGTTGGAATGTACGCTTTGATGAGATGATCAAAGATTTTGGGTTTGTACAAAGTTTATGAGAAACTTGTATTTCCAAAGAAGTGAGTGGGAGCACTATAGAATTTCTGATGAGTATATGTTGATCAGAAATGATATAGAATTTCTAGAAAGCATATAGGGTTATTTGAAAGGTGTTTTTCAATAGAAAACCTGGATTAAGCTACTTGAACATTGAGCATCGAGATCTATAAGGATAGATCAAAATGCTTAATAATACTTTCAAATGAGCACATACCTTGACATAATCTTGAAGGTGTTCAAGATGGACCAGTCAAAGAAGGAGTTCTTGCTTGAGTTGTAAGGTACGAAGTCAAGACTTAAAGCTCGACCATGGCAGAATAGAGAGAAAGGACGAAGGTCGTCCCCTATGCTTAAGACGTAGGCTCTTCAGTATGCTATGCTGTGTACCGCACCTGAAGTGTGCCTTGCCATGAGTCAGTCAAGGGGTACAAGAGTGATCCAAGAATGGCTCACAGGACAGCGGTCAAAGTTATCCTTAGTAACTAGTGGACTAAGGAATTTTCTCGATTATGGAGGTGGTAAAAGAGTTCGTCGTAAAGGTTACGACGATGCAAGCTTGACACCTATCCGGATAGCTCTGAGTAGAGAGACCGGATACATATAATGGAGCAATAATTTAGGATAGCTCCAAGTAGAACAGTTGTTTGGAATAGCTCCAAATAGAGCGTGGTAGCTGCATCTAGGAGATGACATAGAGATTTGTAAAGCACACACGGATCTGAAAGGTTCAGACCCGTTGACTAAAACCTCTCTCACAAGCAGCATGATCAAACATAAAACTCATTGAGTGTTAATCACATAGTGATGTGAACTAGACTACTGACTCTAGTAAACTCTTGGGTATTAGTCACATGGCGATGTGACCTGTGAGTGTTAATCACATGGCGATGTGAACTAGATTATTGACTCTAGTGCAAGTGGGAGACTGTTGGAAATATGCCCTAGAGGCAATAATAAAAGTATTATTATTATATTTCCTTGTTCATGATAATTGTCTTTTATTCATGCTATAACTGTATTATCCGGAAATCGTAATACACGTGTGAATACATAGACCACAATATGTCCCTAGTGAGCCTCTAGTTGACTAGCTCGTTGTGATCAACAGATAGTCATGGTTTCCTGGCTATGGACATTGGATGTCGTTGATAACGGGATCACATCATTAGGAGAATGATGTGATGGACAAGACCCAATCCTAAGCATAACACAAAGATCGTGTAGTTCGTTTGCTAGAGCTTTGCCAATGTCAAGTATCTCTTCCTTTGACCATGAGATCGTGTAACTCCTGGATACCGTAGGAGTGCTTTGGGTGTATCAAACGTCACAACGTAACTGGGTGACTATAAAGGTGCACTACAGGTATCTCCGAAAGTATCTATTGTTTTATGCGGATCGAGACTGGGATTTGTCACTCCGTGTAAACGGAGAGGTATCTCTGGGCCCACTCGGTAGGACATCATCATATGCGCAATGTGACCAAGGAGTTGATCATGGGATGATGTGTTACGGAACGAGTAAAGTGACTTGCCGGTAACGAGATTGAACAAGGTATTGGATACCGACGATCGAATCTCGGGCAAGTAAAATACCGCTAGACAAAGGGAATTGTATACGGGATCGATTGAGTTCTTGACATCGTGGTTCATCCGATGAGATCATCGTGGAACATGTGGGAGCCAACATGGGTATCCAGATCCCGCTGTTGGTTATTGACTGGAGAACGTCTCGGTCATGTCTGCATGTCTCCCGAACCCGTAGGGTCTACACACTTAAGGTTCGATGACGCTAGGGTTATAAAGGAAGCTTGTATGTGGTTACCGAATGTTGTTCGGAGTCCCGGATGAGATCCCGGACGTCACGAGGAGTTCCGGAATGGTCCGGAGGTAAAGATTTATATATAGGAAGTCCTGTTTCGGCCATCGGGACAAGTTTCGGGGTCATCGGTATTGTACCGGGACCACCGGAAGGGTCCCGGGGGGCCCACCGGGTGGGGCCACCTGCCCCGGGGGGCCACATGGGCTGTAGGGGGTGCGCCTTGGCCTACATGGGCCAAGGGCACCAGCCCCTAGAGGCCCATGCGCCAAGATAAAGGAAAAAGGGGAGAGTCCTAAAGGGGGAAGGCACCTCCGAGGTGCCTTGGGGAGGATGGACTCCTCCCCCCTCCTTAGCCGCACCCCTTTCTTGGAGTAGGGGGCAAGGCTGCGCCTCCCCCCTCTCCCCTGCCCCTATATATAGTGGAGGGAAGGGAGGGCATCCATACCTGAGCCTTTGGCGCCTCCCTCCCTCCCGTGACACCTCCTCCTCTCCCGTAGGTGCTTGGCGAAGCCCTGCAGGATTGCCACGCTCCTCCACCACCACCACGCCGTTGTGCTGCTGTTGGATGGAGTCTTCCTCAACCTCTCCCTCTCCCCTTGCTGGATCAAGGCGTGGGAGACGTCACCGGGCTATACGTGTGTTGAACGCGGAGGTGCCGTCCGTTCGGCACTTGATCATCGGTGATCTGAATCACGACGAGTACGACTCCATCAACCCCGTTCACTTGAACGCTTCCGCTTAGCAATCTACAAGGGTATGTAGATGCACTCTCCTTTCTACTCGTTGCTGGTTTCTCCATAGATAGATCTTGGTGACACGTAGGAAAATTTTGAATTTCTGCTACGTTCCCCAACAGTCTGTACATGCTAGGCTCGTCAAGTTAACCTAAGTGTTTCGCATGTGTAAATCTGGCTTACACCCGTTGTATGTGAATGTAAGAATCTATCACACCCGATCATCACGTGGTGCTTCGAAACGACGAACTTTCGCAACGGTGCATAGTTAGGGGGAACACTTTCTTGAAATTTTAATGAGGGATCATCTTATTTACTACCGTTGTTCTAAGCAAATAAGATGCATAAACATGATAAACATCACATGCAATCAAATAGTGACATGATATGGCCAATATCAGTTTGCTCCTTTTGATCTCCATCTTCGGGGCTCCATGATCATCATCGTCACCGGCATGACACCATGATCTCCATCATCATGATTTCCATCATCGTGTCTTCATGAAGTTGTCTCGCCAACTATTACTTCTACTACTATGGCTACCGGTTAGCAATAAAGTAAAGTAATTACATGGCGTTGTTCAATGACACGCAGGTCATGCAATAAATAAAGACAACTCCTATGGCTCCTGCCGGTTGTCATACTCATCGACATGCAAGTCGTGATTCCTATTACAAGAACATGATCAATCTCATACATCACATATCATTCATCACATTCTTTTGACCATATCACATCACATGGCATACCCTGCAAAAACAAGTTAGACGTCATCTAATTGTTGTTTGCATGTTTTACGTGGCTGCTATGGGTTTCTAGCAAGAACGTTTCTTACCTACGCAAAACCACAACGTGATATGTCAATTGCTATTTACCCTTCATAAGGACCCTTTTCATCGAATCCGTTCCGACTAAAGTGGGAGAGACTGGCACCCGCTAGCCACCTTATGCACCAAGTGCATGTCAGTCGGTGGAACCTGTCTCACGTAAGTGTACGTGTAAGGTCGGTTCGGGCCGCTTCATCCCACAATACCGTCGAAACAAGATTGGACTAGTAACGGTAAGCATATTGAACAAAATCAACGCCCACAACTACTTTGTGTTCTACTCGTGCAAAGAATCTACGCAATAGACCTAGCTCATGATGCCACTGTTGGGGAACGTAGCAGAAATTCAAAATTTTCCTACGTGTCACCAAGATCTATCTATGGAGAAACCAGCAACGAGGGGAAGGAGAGTGCATCTACATACCCTTGTAGATCGCTAAGCGGAAGCGTTCAAGAGAACGGGGTTGAAGGACTCGTACTCGTCGTGATCCAAATCACCGGAGATCCTAGTGCCGAACGGACGGCACCTCCGCGTTCAACACACGTACAGCCCGGTGACGTCTCCCATGCCTTGATCCAGCAAGGAGAGGGGGAGAGGTTGAGGAAGACTCCGTCCAACAGCAGTACAACAGCGTGGTGGTGATGGAGGAGTGTGGTAATCCTGCAGGGCTTCGCCAAGCACCGCAGGAGAGGAGGAGGGAGAGAGGTAGGGCTGCGCCGGGGAGAGGTCCAAACTCATATGTATGCAGCCCCGAATACCTCAACTATATATAGGGGAGAGGGAGGGGGCTGCGCCTCCCCTAGGGTTCCCACCCCTAGGGGTGCGGCTGCCCCCAAAACCCATCTAGGGTGGCGGCCAAGGGGGGGGGAGAGGTGAAACTTGCCCCCCAAGTTAGGTGGGTGCGCCCCCTCCCCAAACCCTAGGCGCCTTGGGCCCTTGTGGGGGGGGGGCGCACCAGCCCACCTGGGGCTGGTCCCCTCCCACACTTGGCCCATGCAGCCCTCCGGGGCCGGTGGCCCCACTTGGTGGACCCCCGGGACCCTCCCGGTGGTCCCGTTACGTTACCGATAAAACCCGAAACTTTTCCGGTGACCAAAACAGGACTTCCCATATATAAATCTTTACCTCCGGACCATTCTGGAACTCCTCGTGACGTCCAAGATCTCATACGGGACTCCGAGCAACATTCGGTAACCACATACAAACTTCCTTTATAACCCTAGCGTCATCGAACCTTAAGTGTGTAGGCCCTACGGGTTCGGGAACCATGCAGACATGACCGAGGTTCTCCGATCAATAACCAACAGCGGGATCTGGATACCCATGTTGGCTCCCACATGTTCCACGGTGATCTCATTGGATGAACCACCATGTCGAGGATTCGATCAATCCCGCATACAATTCCCTTTGTCTAGCGGTATTGTACTTGCCCGAGATTCGATCGTCGGTATGATGATACCTTGTTCAATCTCGTTACCGGTAAGTCTCTTTACTCTTTCCGTAACACATCATCCCATGATCAACCCCTTGGTCACATTGTGCACATTATGATGATGTCCTACCGAGTGGGCCCAGAGATACCTCTCCGTTTACACGGAGTGACAAATCCCAGTCTCGATTCGTGCCAACCCAACAGACACTTTCGGAGATACCCGTAGTGCACCTTTATAGACACCCAGTTACGTTGTGACGTTTGGTGCACCCAAAGCATTCCTATGGCATCCGGGAGTTGCACAATCTCATGGTGTAAGGAAATGATACTTGACATTAGAAACGCTTTAGCATACGAACTACGATCTTTGTGCTAGGCTTAGGATTGGGTCTTGTCCATCACATCATTCTCCTAATGATGTGATCCCGTTATCAACGACATCCAATGTCCATGGTCAGGAAACCGTAACCATCTGTTGATCAACGAGCTAGTCAACTAGAGGCTTACTAGGGACATGGTGTTGTCTATGTACCCACACATGTATCTGAGTTTCCTATCAATACAATTATAGCATGGATAATAAACGATTATCATGAACAAGGAAATATAATAATAATAACTAATTTATTATTGCCTCTAGGGCATATTTCCAACACTATATGATTCACGTTCGACCTTTCGGCCTCCGTGTTCCGAGGCCATATCTGTATATGCTAGGCTCGTCAAGTTTAACCTGAGTATTCCGCGTGTCCAACTGTTTTGCACCCGTTGTATTTGAATGTGGAGCCTATCACACCCGATCATCATGTGGTGTCTCAGCACGAAGAACTTTCGCAACGGTGCATACTCAGGGAGAACACTTCTTGATAATTTAGAGTGAGATCATCTTAAAATGCTACCGTCAAACAAAACAGAATAAGATGTATAAAAGATAAACATCACATGCAATCAAAATATGTGACATGATATGGCCATCATCATCTTGTTCCTTTGATCTCCATATCCAAAGCATCATCATGATCTCAATCGTCACCGGCATGACACCATGATCTTCATCATCTTGATCTATATCAATGTGTCGTCACATGGTCGTCTCGCCAACTATTGCTCTTGCAACTATTGCTATCCCATAGCGATAAAGTAAAGCAATTATTTGACACTTGCATCTTATGCAACAAAGAGACAACCATAGGGCTTCTGCCAGTTGTCGATAACTTCAACAAAACATGATCATCTCATACAACAACTTATATCTCATCACGTCTTGACCATATCACATCACAACATGCCCTGCAAAAACAAGTTAGATGTCCTCTACATTATTGTTGCAAATTTTACGTGGCTGCTACGGGCTGAGCAAGAACCGTTCTTACCTACGCATCAAAACCACAACGATAGTTCGTCAAGTTAGTGATGTTTTAACCTTCGCAAGGACCGGGCGTAGCCACACTCGGTGCAACTAAAGTTGGAGAAACTGACACCCGCCAGCCACCTGTGTGCAAAGCACGTCGGTAGAACCAGTCACGCGTAAGCGTACGTGTAATGTCGGTCCGGGCCGCTTCATCCAACAATACCGCCGAACCAAAGTATGACATGCTGGAAAGCAGTATGACTTATATCGCCCACAACTCACTTGTGTTCTACTCGTGCATATGACATCTACGCATAAAACCATGCTCGGATACCACTGTTGGGGAACGTAGTAATTTCAAAAAAATTCCTACGCACACACAAGGTCATGGTGATGCATAGCAACGAGAGGGGAGAGTGTGTCCACGTACCCTTGTAGACCGAAAGCGGAAGCGTTATAACAACGCGGTTGATGTAGTCATACGTCTTCACGGCCCGACCGATCAAGCACCAAAACTACGGCACCTCCGAGTTCTAGCACACGTTCAGCTCGATGACGATCCCCGGACTCCGATCCAGCAAAGTGTCAGGGAAGATTTCCGTCAGCACGACGGCGTGGTGACGATCTTGATGTTCTACCATCGCAGGGCTTCGCCTAAGCACCGCTACAATATTATCGAGGACTATGGTGGAGGGGAGCACCACACACGGCTAAGAGATCTCAAGGATCAATTGTTGTTGTGTCTCTGGGGTGCCCCCCCCTCCCGCCCCCATATAT
>NC_041391.1:79902703-79905612 GCF_002162155.2 Triticum dicoccoides
ATATATAAAGGAGCAAGGGGGGGGGGGTGCGGCCGGCCAGGAGGAGGGCGCACCAGGAGGAGTCCTACTCCCACCGGGAGTAGGACTCCCCCCTTTTTCATGTTGGACTAGGATTGGGGGGGGAGGAGAGAGAGAGAGGGGAAAGGAAAGGGGGGGCGCCGACCCCCTCCTTGTCCGATTCGGACTTGGGGGAGGGGCGTGCGGCTGCCCCTTTGCCTCCTCTCCTCTTCCTCCACTAGGCCCATTAAGGCCCATTAAGTTACCGAGGGGTTCCGGTAACCTCCCGGTCTCCGATAAAATGCCGATTTCACCCGGAACACTTCCTATGTCCAAACATAGGCTTCCAATATATGAATCTTCATGTCTCGGCCATTTAGAGACTCCTCGTCATGTCCGTGATCACATCCGGGACTCCGAACAACCTTCGGTACATCAAAACATATAAACTCATAATGAAACTATCATCGTAACTTTAAGCGTGCGGACCCTACGGGTTCGAGAACAATGTAGACATGACCGAGACACGTCTCCGGTCAATAGCCAATAGCGGAACCTGGATGCTCATATAGGCTCCCACATATTCTACAAAGATCTTTATCGGTCAGACCGCATAACAACATACGCTGTTCCCTTTGTCATCGGTATGTTACTTGCCCGAGATTCGATCGTCGGTATCTCAATACCTAGTTCAATCTCGTTACTGACAAGTCTCTTTACTCGTTCCGTAATACATCATCTCACAACTAACTCATTAGTTGCAATGCTTGCAAGGCTTAAGTGATGTGCATTACCGAGAGGGCCCATAGATACCTCTCCGGCAATCGGAGTGACAAATCCTAATCTCGAAATACGCCAACCCAACATGTACCTTTGGAGACACCTGTAGAGCTCCTTTATAATCACCCAGTTACGTTGTGACGTTTGGTAGCACACAAAGTGTTCCTCTGGTAAGCGGGAGTTGCATAATCTCATAGTCATAGGAACATGTATAAGTCATGAAGAAAGCAATAGCAATATACTAAACGATCGTGTGATAAGCTAACGGAATGGGTCATGTTAATCACATCATTCTCCTAATGATGTGATCCCGTTAATCAAATGACAACACATGTCTATGGTTAGGAAACATAACCATTTTTGATCAACAAGCTAGTCAAGTAGAGGCATACTAGTGACACTCTGTTTGTCTATGTATTCACACATGTATTATGTTTCCGGTTAATACAATTCTAGCATGAATAATAAACATTTATCATGATATAAGGAAATAAATAATAACTTTATTATTGCCTCTAGGGCATATTTCCTTTAATTAGGTGATCAAAGTATAATATATATGGATATGGCATATACTTGATTACCGCTATCTAATCACCACCAACACTAGCTTAAAGAAGAAACATTCACTTGTACCAGAAGCAAAAATATCATCGAGTTCAACATGATGGTCATGATATTATAAGCGTTCATAACACCACAAAAGCAAATCACTCTTTGAGATTAAGTTCAGGACGAAGAACACGGACTTGACAGGACAAGTACTATAAGAGCATGAAACTAGCTAAATCACCCCTGCTGCTCTCTCTCAGGTAAAATAGCATAGAATATGTATAGCTCTCCTGATTCATCATACTGGAGCATGCCGATGATCCTGTCTTCTAATCATGGGAAGCGCTTCTCATTGCTGCCCCCTAGTACTTCTCTGCGATCGTTAACAATTTTCCTCCAATTTTTCACTATTAAGCATTCATCACTTCTAGAAATCCTGAATGCACTCATGTGCAATGAAGGATATCTTGGCCGTAAGCTAACAATTGACATGCGACCTTTAGTCTCGATCCCCTGAGGCACAACTGTCATCGGGAGTCCCTGTTGAAGAACATCGTATAGTACTTAATTAATATACTTAGCAATGAAAGTTTAGCAAAAAAAATTATGTATGCAAAAGATGCACTGAGGACAAATAATAAAAATCTTACCATCATTCCTAAATAGATATGACCGTAGTTCAATACGATCACTATTGGTCGCACGTTTTGAGTACTAACATTTGTAAGTGCAGGAAGAAAATTTGTCTTGACAGTATGAAGATCCTCAAGCCATGAAACATAATGACTTATCTCCTCGCAGTTTAGTTCAGCTTCGGGACAGTAGTAGGTCATGTCTATCAAGCGCCGGACATGTTTGCTTGAATGGAAATAAGCTGTCAATAGAAATTAGTTGTCAATTATTTTTGAATAAGCAATATCAAAAACAAAAATATAGTTGAGAAAACTCACATAATGGTAGAACTGGAAGCGTCTGCACATCGACCCAAATGTCTCTATTACCTTCAATATCATCTTTCGGACGAATATCAAAGGTGATAACCATATCAGGCTCAAATGCATAAGCCTTGCATAGTGCTTGCCAACTTTTGCATTCAAAATAGGTGTACGTGTTTGTATTGTATACTTTGACGTTGAAAGTATAACCATGCTCAGTTTTCATGTAAACTCTCTTTACCTCCATAGTTTCCATAGCTTTGAAACCTATCAGACGACATTTCCTATGTTCATATAGGCAAAACATTAATTAAACTAGTTCAACTAAGCATTTACTAAAAATAAACTAGTTCTAGCTATTAATTCAACTAGTTCAAATAATCTCACATACCTAAATTTTGTTACTAAAAATAAACTAGTTATATTAATTCAACTAGTTCAACTAAGCATTTACTAAAAATAACCTAGTTATATTAATTCAACTAGTTCAAATAATCTCATATACCTAAATTTTCTTACTAAAAATAAACTAGTTCTATTAATTCAACTAGTTCAAATAATCTCATATATCTAAATTTTGTTACTAAAAATAAACTAGTTATATTAATTCAACTAGTTCAAATAATCTCATATACCTAAATTTTC
>NC_041391.1:79906130-79911794 GCF_002162155.2 Triticum dicoccoides
GCGGCGACGACGGGGACGGCAACAACGGGCGGTAGGGCCGGGCGGCGAGGGCGGCGACGACGTGTGGCGGGGGCAGCGATCGAGGGCGGCGGGGGCGACGGCGCGGCGGCGTCAGCGTCGGTGATAGATCGATGTCGCGCGATGGAGACGAAGTGTGGTCGATGATGGAACTGATTTTTCGTAAGTGTAGTATATATAGGGGGGCCTTTAGTACCGGTTGGAGCCACCAACCGGTACTAAAGGCCAATTTTGGCCAGCCCAAGCGGCGGGAAACGAGGGCAATTAGTACCGGTTGGTGGCTCCAACCGGTACTAAAGACCCCTCCATTAGTACCGGTTGGAGCCACCAACCGGTACTAATGGTTGTGCGCTGCCACCCATGATGCAGTATGTTTAGTCCCACCTCGCCGAGCGAAGGGCAACCGCACTGGTTTATAAACCCAGCCGCGGCTGCTCTTTCGAACTCCTCTATATAGCAGGCTTCTGGGCCTCACTAGGGCGCGCTACCCTGTGAGCCTCCCGGCCCTTCTAGGCCTGAATTTTTAGACCCTAGGTCTGGCAGGCCCACCGGGCAGCGCCCCAACTCTTTTTTATATAGTTTTTTTCTTTTCTGCATTATTTATTTTCTTCTATTTATTTTTGAGTAATTTTTAATATAGTTTTTTCTTTTGTGCTTTATTTTTTTTCCTTATATTTATTTCTGAGTAGTTTTTTTGCTGTATTTAGTTTATTTGTGAATATTTTTGCTTTATATAGTTTTTTTCTTTTCTGCATTATTTATTTTTGAGTAATTTTTTATATAGTTTTTTTCTTTTCTGCTTTTTTTCTTCTATTTATTAGTAGTTTTTTTTTGCTGTATTTAGTCTATTTGTGAATGTTTTTTATATATTTTTTTCTTTTCTGCGTTATTTCTGAGTAGTTTTTGTTTGTTGTGATTTTCAATTTCATGGTCATTTAGCTCTGATCTAAACAAACCGGTTACTGAAAAACGGCAAATAATATCAGAACATGTTGGAAATTGATAACGTCGCGGGGGATTGAGGGGGACCGGGTGAGTGGAGAGAGTGAGGGCGTGAACATGTAAAAATATACATAAAAAATACATTGATTATCAATGATCTTTTTGTGTACAATCTGAATTGTCAACATGAGTCCTCAACGATTTAGAAACCGGTGAAGACTCATATTGAGTCCACAAATTATACACAAAGAGTTCAATGAAGATCAAATGCTTGTGATAGTTTGAGAAGTAACATATTTAAATTGTGCATCTGAACGCAGAAAAAATACATTGATCAGTACCGCCTTTCAGCCAAAACGCGCTACTGCTACAGAGAAGTACATAAAAAATACATTGATCATCAATGATCTTTTTGTATAGAATCTAATTTGTCAATAGGAATCTATCACCGATTTAAAAACCGGCGAAGACTCCTATTGCAGCCACAGATCGTACACATAGAGTTCAATGAAGACCAAATGCTTGTGATAGTTTAGGAAGTAACATATTTAAGGTGGTCAAAATCTTGCTAGGGGAGCGAGGTGGGACTAAAAATAGCCTTGCCACAACCTCTTTACTACCGGTTCGTGCCACGAACCGGTACTAAAGATGTTGGTGCCCGGCCAGCACCTTTAGTACCGGTTCATGGCATGAACAGGTACTAAAGATTCGCATCGAACCGGTACTAAAGATGTCCTCCCGCCTAGTCATTTGAACCGGCACTAATGGACACATTAGTGCCGGCTCATATGCAAACCGTACTAATGTTTCTCAGATTTGCCTCTTTTTCTACTAGTGAGTGCGGGCCATTTCCGCCATATCCACGGGTTCCGTCCCTCTTTTTGCTGGTTCTCCCACATCTCTCCCGTGTCTTGGCGCCAAGAAACTTTCAGCTCGCGCGCCCTTCCATCTCTTGCTGCCCCGGCCGCCCCGCGCCATACAATAGCTCCGCCGCCCCGCTCCACACCTGTTCCACCAATTTTGGAGGCCAGGGGTGCCCATTTTTCTCCGCGCGGGAGCGGCCGCCGCCGGCGCCATGGATCCACCCTGGAGCTTGCCGCACGGCCTTCTAGCGAGCGGATCCGGCTGATTCCGGCGTCGGTGAGCCTCGAAATCGCCGAAGGGATAGCCGCGCTCCGGGTTTGGGCCGTGGTGAAGAAGGGATTTGGTCGCTTTGATTCGACCGACAGAGGAGAAGAAAGGGGAGACTCACTTGATTCCGACCCGCGGAATTGCATCTGGGGGAGGTAAGTTTAATGCCCGTCGATTTGTTGATTCAATTTCGACTGACAAGATTTTGAGAAAATCACCAGCGTGTATTTGTTTAGATGGACTGGAGTTCGTCTTCATAGTGTGGTTGCATCTCGTGGACAAATTTGAAAGGGGGCCGAAGAGAAAGTGTCACGGATACACAGTTGGCCGGCTATGCGTTCCTCGCAATCGAGATCTCGCCAACAAGATGCTCATGAAGGAGTACTTTGCCCAGGTACCAACATAACTAGCTCACCTTTTCTGTAGGTGATATCAAATGTGTAGGCCTCTTTTCGTGCGCATTGTTGAAGCTTGCGAGAAAAGTTGTTTTTCAGTCGCCGGAGAAATGCTGCAGGTTTGCTTGGGTTTAGTGCATATCAAAAAAATATCGGCGGCGATGAGAGTGATTGCATATGGCATTCTCGCTGACTATATCGATGAATATCTTCGCATTGTAGAAGAACCATCAAATACGTGCGATTGTTTGCGAAGACAATGCTCCGGATTTTTGGCCCGGAGTCTCTTCGAGCTCCAGAGGAGGACACAAAGAAGTTTATGTCTATGAACGAAGAAAGGGGATGACCATGCATGCTTGGGAGTATTAATTGCATGCATTGAAGGTGAAAGAACTACCCAATGGCTTGTGCAGGGCAATATACCGGCCACAAACTTAAACCTACCATTGTGCTTGAAGCCATGGCTTCACGTGATTTATGGATTTGGCATTGCTTCTTTGGTTTGTCAGGGTCTCTCAATGATATCAATGTCTTGCAGCGATCTCATCTTTTTCCTCCGCTAGCTAGTGGAAAAGCCTCAGCTTGCAACTATACCGTCAATGGCCATGACTATACTATGGGATACTATCTTGCCAACGGTACTTATCCTCCATGGTCAACATTTGTGAAGACCATTAGTGACCCCAAAACCAAAAGGCACAAGAAGCATGTCGAAAGGATATTGAGAGGGCATTTGATGTGTTGCAAGCTCGGTTTGCCATTGTCTGAGGTCCAACTTGCTTCTGGGATAAAAAAATCCCTTAGAAACATCATGACTGCATGTGTAATTTTCCACAACATGTTCATTGAGGACGAGAGTGATTTGAACTTAGAGTTTTATTATGACAATGTTGGTAGCCGTGTGAAGTCTGTCAGGGATGCATATGAGATCATTGCATTTGTTGACACCTACCGGAAGATTGAGAACACTGCTTCACACTACCAGCTCCGTGATGATCTTGTTGAGCACCATTGGCAACTTTATGGGAGATAGACTCCCATTTTAATTAAAAAAAATCATATGTAGTTGTATGTGATTTGAACAATTTGTTGTCATATTAACCATTTGAATTTGAACATTTGTTGTAATGAAGACGATTGTTTCATTGAGAATTGCCTTTGGGACCATTTATATTCATATGTTTAATATAGTTATTCTATTCGGCTTTTATAGTTGAGAAACAAGATTTTTCAAGGCTCCAGTCTTTTTGCGGTACTGCGAGGCCTGGCGCCGAACAGATTATGTAAACTCGTCTTGGAAATGTTTTGCGGGACGAGTTTACCGGATCTGTTTTGCCGGATGCCTCGCGGTTTTTACAGATGGCCCATAAACGCATTATGTGGGGCAGGGCTTTACCGGATATGCTTCTCTAATTTAGATTTCTCTACTTTTATTGTAGCTGTTATTTTTTACTCCCTCCGTCCCACAATAGCTTGCAAAAACGTCCAACATATCGAGGCAGTATTTATTTATAGGCAGTCTTCATCGTGCATATCTGACACGCGAAGAAGTAGAACGCATATGCTAAACGATCCTGAGCACTAAAGCTAATCAAGCTTTGCTTTTGCTTGTCGTCGCTCTTGGCAAAACAATCGTCGTTGGTGATCGATGGATTGCTTGCCGACGTGCACGTGCGCGCGTGCGTGTGTGGTTATCCAGGGCAGGCCAGTCGAAGTCGACGGACCCATGCATGGCTTGACAATTGGCGCGCTCTGCCGTCGCGTGTGCATGCATGCTTTGCTTCGTCCGGATGTCTTCTGTACGTGCCACGTACGAGAGACTAGCTACTGGAGTAGTACTGCACGGGTGCGTCTTCTAGGGGAGGTCGCTCCTCGTTCAACGTTGGAACCCGAGCTGCTCACTGCATTCCTCGCCTGCGCCTGGGAACGTGGCGCATACGCAGAGCTAGCTCTGCCGGTTGATGGAACGTCATCGGTGACGTACATGTGTAGGCTACAAGATTACCTTTTTTCAGAAGCAGATTACTGTACTTTTTACTTGAGAGAATGCTACACGATCACATACTTTTCAGGGCTCACTGCAGGCTAACTTTTTTTCTTAGAATCCGCTACAGGATTATATACTAGTACTACTCACGGGGCGCGGCTATGTGCGTAACCTCCTAATCAACGCTTCAGGCGCCAGTTCATGATTGATCCTGGTAATCAACGCTTGAAAAAAAAGTTGATCAATTTTATAAAAACTTCAATTTTTTTAGAAAAATTTCAAAAATTAATTCATAAATTTCTAAAAAATATTCACATTTTTTTAAAAAATCACCCATTTAGCAAAAAGAAAAAGGGAAATGAGAGGAAATGAAAAGGAAAAGAAAAAAAAAGAAGGAAAAAGCGAACAAAACCGTTTCAAAGAAGTAAATAAATAAAAAATCAAAAACCGATGGGAGAAAAAGAAAAGAAAAGGGAAAAACGAAAGAAGAAAAGAAAGAAAAAGCTCTATGTAAACACCGCAGCTGAGGTGGTCGGGTGGTTAGTGCGGCGGGTATATAGTAGCGAGATCAGGATTTCCGGGAGGCACGTTTAGTGGCAGCAGACGTCCCCGTCAACTACGAGGCATATACGGTGACTTCGTAAAAGCTTAAGATGATATGCCGACTTAGTCTCTTGCAGGTGCTCATACACTACTAGGGAAAAGCCTATACACAGAATCTTAGCAGCAGCGCGGTTCAAAAAGGAGTGTTGCTGCTAACTAGTAGTAGCGCGTGTCCTGTAAACTCGCTGCTGATAAGGATTTAGCAGTAGCGCGCTCGGCCTAAAACGCGCTGCTACAAATATCGACCGGCGGTGTTCACCTAACTCTAAGTAGCAGTAGCGCGGTCGCAAGAACAGCGCTACTGCTAAGTATGTAGTAGTAGCGCGCTTTTTCCGGGATCGCTGCTGGTAAATTTCAAATTGCCACACTTTTTTGTCCCAGTTAGCAGTAGCGCCGTATCCCAAAGCGCGCTGCTGATAAATCCTTATCAGCAGCGCGTTTTATGTCCCGCGCTACTGCTAACCCGCACCAACCCAACACCTTTCGCCACCCGTCCCTCCCCTCCCCCTCCTCTTTTCCCTTCCCCCTACCTCCCCCTCCTCTCTTCCCTTCCCCCTACCTCCCCCTCCTCTCTTCCCTTCCCCCTAC
>NC_041391.1:79912351-79917421 GCF_002162155.2 Triticum dicoccoides
TCTCTCTTCTATCCACCTTTCTCTCTCTTCATTACTCCTACATAACTACACCACCTCCATTAATGCATCTCCTTTCTCTTTTTCCTTCCCCCTCCACTAGTTGAAGTTGTCTCCTCCCAAATTAGGTAGCTAGGTAGATGTAGGATTTAGTTAAGTGACCTATTTGCCCCCTAACTAGATCTATATTTGTCAAGAAGAGCTTTGTGCACTTTTGATCTCCCTACAACATCATCTCCACCATGTGCTCGATCTCGATCGAGATAGACGTGATGAAAATTTCATGCTTTTGCAAAATGGAAATATGTTTATGTGTGTGTGATATGTTTGTGGAAATTGTGTGTGTGGCATGAGTTGACGCCGCCAAATTGTGCTTTTGAGTTGCCTATGTTTTGCCGAAATGTCGATTTATTTCCGTTTCGGCGAATTCCGGGCAAACTCTAGATCCATATATGTCCTATTTTTAGGGAAGGTCATGCCAAATTTTTTTATGACTTTGATGCATGCATGCATTTTTATAATCAATTTGTTTATTATTACCGTGCAGAGTTGACGATGGTCAGTGGAACGATGGTGGACAGGTGGTTGCAGTCGGCGGTGCAGGACATGAAAGAAAATAACCGGACAGAGGTTTTATGTCCGTGTCGAAAATGCAAAGGAATAGTTTGGCTTGACCCCCATGACGATGGTCGTGTCAAAGCGCACCTGCTCATGACTGGTTTCATGGATGGCTATACTCGGTGGATAATTGAAGATGAGGATGACGATGTTGAGGATGCCGACAGGGCAGGCAATGATGACACGGGGCAAGACGAAGAGATGATCGATAATGGCGGCGGGGAAGAGGTCGGACATGGCGGCGGAGAAGGGGACGGACATGGCGGAGGAGAAGGGGCCGGACATGGCGGCGGAGAGAACGACATGGACTCCACGCAGCAGAGTTCGTTGGTACTAAGTTCAATTGTGCGGGACCCTCATGTTCAAGCATTGCTTCGCAAGGAGACGAGTACTGAGAGAGCTGCTTCTAGAGAGGAGGCTAAGCTGGAGCAACTGGTGGTAGACTCGAACACTCCATTGTATGATGGTTGCAATCCTGAGGTGACCCACTTGAGTTTCACGCTCCAACTCCTGAAGACGAAGGCTAAAAACAAATGGACCGACACTAGCCTCGATGAGCATCTCAAGTACCTAAAGGATGTTCTTCCCACGGGTAATCTATGTCCTAGTAGTGTTGATGAGGCCAAGAAGATCGTGTGCCCTCTTGATCTGCCACACGTTAGATACCATGCATGCATCAACGATTGCATAATTTATCGGAAGGAGCACGCGGAAAAAACAAGCTGTCCGGTGTGCAATGCTTCTCGATACAAGAAGGCTAGGAAGAAATGTCCCCAGAAAGTTGTATGGTACTTACCGATCACTCCCCGTCTCCAGAGGTATTTTTGTTGCCTTTCGGATGTTTTACGCCACATACATGTGTGTTTGCAGGGCGAAGAAACCCCGCGCACCATACTCTACTTGATAAAAGGCCAGAAGGTTGACATGGAAAGGGGATGATATTGAACCCCTTGAAACCCACGTTCCACAACCAGCCGATCCCCGCTGGGCACTTCAGGGTTAGCTTGTCCAGTGTGAAATCAGGGCACGAGGCGTTGCCTCCTCCAGTATAGCATGTGGAGAGGAAGATGAGACCCCGCCGCGGATTGGAAGCTGCAAGGGGTGGGTGCTGCTATGGCCGAAGAATCTTATTCGTCTGGAGCCGGCCGAGAGCACACCAATAACCACACATCAACAAGCACCGCGGAAAAAACAAGCTGTCCGGTGTGCAATGCTTCTCGATACAAGAAGGCCGGGAAGAAATGTCCCCAGAAAGTTGTATGGTACTTACCGATCACTCCCCATCTCCATAGGTATTTTGTAGATCCCAAGGAAGCAAAGCTAATGCGCTGGCACGCGGAGAGGAAGAAGCCCAACGATGGAGATGATCCGAAGCTGAGATACGTGAAGGATGGAAGCCAGTGGAGAGCGTTGAACAGCTTCTATCGGTATTTTGAATGTGATGCAAGGAACATCGTGCTCGGCGCGTGTACCGATGGCATGAATCCGTTTGGCAACCAGAACACCAACCATAGCACATGGCACGTGTTTGTATGGATGTACAACCTCCCCCCTGGTTGTGCATGAAATCGAAGTACATTCACATGAGCATGCTTATTCAAGGGACGAAACACCCAGGAAATAATATTAATTTGTATCCGGGGCTACTTCAAGAGGAGTTAGACACGTTATGGAAAACACCGGCCAAGACATGGTACGCCAGCAAAGGTGAGTATTTCAACATGAGAGCCGCGCTGATCACGACAGTGCAGGACTATCTCGGTTATGGATATGTGGCAGGCCAGGTGTGCCATGGATATTGTGGATGCACGCGGTGCATGGATGATACGACGTCTCAGCAGCTAACGTCAAGGAAAGATGGCGGGTCTGGAAAATCGTGTACATGGGGCATCGAAGATGGCTTGAACAGGACGACCCATGCAGAAACCATGGAGATCTATTCAATGGTTACGCTGAGCATCGAGGACCTCCACGTAAGCGGAGCGGTGCCGAAATCGATGAGCTGTTGAAAAACTGGAAGGAGTGCCCCGCGTCGGGAAAGACGATGAGAAAGGCGCCGGAGCCGCTGCTGAAGGTATGGAAGACGAGGTCTATGTTCTGGGACTTGGAGTACTGGCACAAACTCGATACACCTCATTGCCTTGATAAAATGCATATTTGTAAGAATGTCCTTGAGAGCTTGCTCGCAACACTGATGAACATGCCGGGTAAGACCAAGGATGGGCCGAAGGCAAGAAAAGACTTGCAAGATTTGAAAATCAGGGAAGATCTGCACATGCCGGCCCGTAAAATGTCAGACGAGACAGAGACGAAGACAGAGGCACGGCAGAAGAAGGTCAAGAAAATAAAGAAAGAGGATTATTGCCCCCCTTCTTGCTTCACCTTAAGTCAGGCTGAGATCAATCAATTCTTTAAGTGCCTTACCGGAGTCAAAGTTAGTTCCGGTTATTGTGGCAAGATAGGCAGATATCTAGACACGGACAAGAAAAGGTTCAGCGGGATGAAGTCTCATGACTGTCATGTGATGATGACACAGATACTACCTGTTGCCCTTAGAAGGATAATGGACAAGCACGTCCGTGACACGCTTATTGGTCTCTGCAACTTTTTCGACGTCATCTCTCGAAAGTCGATCAGTGTGAAGCAGCTCCAAAGGCTACAGGAAGAGATTGTTGTGATACTGAATGAGCTTGAGATGTACTTCCCACCCGCGTTCTTCGAAGTGATGGTGCATCTGTGTGTCCATATTGTGGATGACATAATAGACCTGGGGCCGTCATTCCTGCACAACATGATGCCGTTTGAGAGGATGAATGGGATCATCAAAGGATTCGTTCGTAACATGTCCCGTCCGGATGGAAGCATCGTCTAGGGCTATTTGGCACAAGAGTGCATCTCTTTCTATGAGAATTTTCTATATGGCGCAGACCAGCCGCCTGGTGCTAGTGTTGGTTTGCCCGTTAACAAGCACGATGGGAGGCTCGAAGGAGATGGTCACTGCAATGGTCGCAGGGAACTGCAAGTGGCATACTCAGATCGACGCAGCGACTTTGACAGAGCAAACTTGATAGTGCTACAACACCTAGACGAGGTAGATCCTTTCGTGGCACTGCACAAAGAAATTATCGCAAAGAAGTATCGTGACCGGGGGGTATGCAGGACAGACGCCGAAGTTACTAGAGAGCACAACTCCACTTTCCTGCATTGGTTCAAAGAGCATATTATTGCTAATCCCCCCGAGGAGGGCTCTAAGGACGGATTGCTCATATACGCCTTAGCACATGGCCCCTCGCCCAACCTCGTAACCTATCAGGCATATGATATCAATGGATACACGTTCTACACGGAGGCAAAAGATATGGATAGTGATGATCAGAACTCAGGGGTGACGATGGAATGCATGACCGACAGCGACAACAGCACAACTGAACGATTTTATGGAAGGGTCGAGGAGATCTGGGAGCTTGACTACTCTGGACTGCACAACACAATGATGTTCCGTGTCAGATGGGCTAAGAATGTCGAAAGAGAAAGCCGGATGTTCACTACCATGACTATACCCGACGCCAAGAGCGCTACCGTGAACGCTATCGCAAAAAATGAGCCATGGGTACACGCTAAGCACGTGACACAATGCTTCTTCATAATTGACCAGCGCAATCCCAGCCGTGTTGTCGTGAGGAGAGGCAAAAGAAACATCATTGGAATGGATGGAGTCGCCAACGAGGAAGACTATGATCAGTACGGCAACCCAATGAGGGAAGATGACGATGATGAAGAAGTATACGTCAAAAGAAGAATCAATACTACATTACCTAAGAAAAATCGTACTCCATGGAAAAGGCAAAGTCACAATGAGGGGCTCAATTATTCTTCGACGAACAAGAAGGGAAAGAAGCTGACTCAAAAACGAAAACGTCAGCACTGACGAAACGTATGTTATAGGTCCAATGATGTGTAATATATATATGTTCCTATTTTGTATACACACTTAGCCATTATTATGCATGGGTCCAATGATGTGTAATATATATGTTCCTATTTTGCATACATATTTAACCGTCAAATGATGCAATATATATCGCCCTCCCTTCGTTCACTACCCTCGGGAAATAAAAGTGGGATAAAATAAAGGAAAAGAAAAAGGAAAACTGGCAGTAGCGACGGTAGTAGCAGCGCGTTTTGCATAAACCGCTGCAGCTACTGAATTTAGTAGTAGCGCATTTTACCTAAACCGCTGCAGCTACTGATGTTAGTAGCAGCGCGTTTTGACGTAACGCGCTACTGCTACGTCCACTTAACCCAAAATTCTCACTCGCCCTGCTTCATCCCGCCATTTCCCCCCAAATCCCCACTCTCTCTCCCCCGTCGCACCGCCGCGCCCGACCCGGCCCCGGCGCTCGCCCCCGACTCCGCCGGCGCCGGTGCTAGCCCCCGACCCCAGCGCTCGCCCCC
>NC_041391.1:79917474-79960930 GCF_002162155.2 Triticum dicoccoides
GCGCTCGCCCCCGACCCGTCGGCCCTCACCTCCCTCCTCTCCCCTCCCGGCTGTCGTCGGGCCTGCCTCCTTGCCCCTGCACTCTTTGTAAACCCCCCCCTCTCTGCTAGGGTTCTTCGGTTATGTTAATTAATTAGGTTATCTATTTAGTTATGAATTTAGCCAGGTTTAAAAATTAGCTGAATTTATATGCAAATTTGAACTGGACATGTGATATATGCATATGTCATGTTTTGGACATGTCATGTTTGGAAAATGATCCGAGTGGCCTATGTTACGCCGGAATGTTGATTCATTTCCGTTCCGGTGAATTTCAGGCGCTCGATATGTCCATTTTTTAGCAAAGGTCATGCCGAAATTTCCCGTGAATAAAGGCATGATTTGTGCTACATAGTTGGCATACCGAGTGCTGGCACATAGATTTATTTTTATGTCATTTCTCATTTATTCATACTTTTAGAAATAAATGAGGCCACTTAATCATAGGAAACATGTCGAACAACGAAGAAACTGGGCCTTCTGACCAAGATGCAGACGAGATGGATTATGAGGGTGAACAAGAGTACCTCGACTATTTGACTGCTAAGCAAGGTTTGCAGGTCGGCCTCGATGATGGTACTAACACCGACATCGACACCGACGGCGCCGGCACTGATGGCGGCACCGAGACCGGTGGGGAAGGTACCGGCGGGGAAGGTACCGGCCCCGATGCCGCTACCAAAAAGAGGAAGCATAAGAAGCAGAGGATACGAAAACCTAACAAACTAGGGATTGGACGACTTGTGATCACAAAGATGGCACCTGGCAAGTTTGAGCCATTAGAGCCGGAAGAACCTCGCAAGTGCTATGGGAACCAAGTAGGATGCATCCTACGGGAATGCGCGAGCATCAACGACGATGACTTAAGGAGTAAAGAACATTTGACGCAGTTGCTCCTAACGAAGTTGCACAAGAGATTCAAGTTCCCCGACCGGGATGATAACATAGAACAACCGTGGGATGATCCGAAGATGAAAAATATTAACAATCACGCCATGGGCATGTTCAGCAATGATTTGGCCTCCTGGAAAGGGAGGGTGAAACGAGCTATTGAGGCTGATGAACCCCTGTCCAAGATTCTGGAGGAAAATCCGACACTTACGGAAGAGGAGTTCGAAAAGTTCAAGGACACTTGCGCTACCGAGGCAGCCAAGGCTAAGGCTGCGAAATTCAAAAGCCTTCAGCAAAGGAACACGGGGAAGCATCGCCTCAGAAGCCGTGGCTACCTCGGTAAAAGGCCCATATGAGATAAGGAGGACGCGGAACGTGAAGCCGCGGGTCTCCCAGACCCCTTCGCGAAGTTCACCAACCCCTTGGAGCATGACTTCATCAGGGCCCGCTAAAAGTGGGACAAGGAGAAAAAGGTTTTTTACATGGACAAGATCACGAGGAAATTGATTAGACTACTGGAGAAGCAACACCGGCTTGCAGCCGAAAGCCCTACTTCTCCGATGAGGCCCAAGTGGGACACCCCTCTCAACCAGGCCTTGAACGAACTTAAGGGACTCCCGTTGGACCAGCGGCCGCAATATGGTCGTGTGCACGGCGCTGGAGACGGTGCCACATGGAAGGTGTTTTACAACGACGGCCCGGAGGCCAAGAAGCAGAAAAAGAAGTTTAGTCAGGCGGACATCGACGCAAAGGTGAAGCTTGCGGTCGAGAAAAAAGCAGCTGAGGACGCGAAAAAAGCAGTCGAGGACAAATATGAGTTGCTACAGCAGGCAGTCAATGCAGCTGTAACTGCCTGCAGAAATGATTTCGCTACTAACTTGGTTCCAGTTATCATCAACTGGGCGAAGGAAAATCCAGACAAGACGGTACATGATTTCCCGATGCCCAGTTTCGTCGCAAGCAACTCCATGAACAACAACACCATCGCACCATCACTTGCTCAAGCAACCGGGCCTCCTCTCGTAGCCGCTCCCGCTCATAGCAGCCCGTCCTCAGTCTCAGGCACGCTAGGTGGGCCTTCGTCTTTGGCTGAGCTCGACGCCGTCACGGTAATTACATGTCGCACCAACATATATATATATATATAGATAATATTCCATTTTTGTTGCCTTTCGGTTGTTTTACGCCACAGACATATGTGTTTGCAGGCGAAAGAAACCCCGTGCACCATACTCTACTTGATCAAAGGCCAGAAGGTGGACGTCGGAAAGGGGATGATAATGGACCCCTCTCAACGCACGTTCCACAACCAGCCGATCCCCGCTGGGCACTTTAGGGTTAGCTTGACCGGTGTGAAATCGGGGCACGAGGATTTGCCTCCTCCAGTACAGCATGTGGGAGCAGACGATGAGACCCCACCGCGGATTGGAAGCTGCAAGGGTTGGGTGCTGCTATGGCCGAAGAATCTTATTCGTCTGGAGCCGGCCGAGAGCAACCAATAACTACCACACATCAACAAGCATGCGCGGAGACCACCACCCTGCCTACGCAATTACCAGCTCCTGTAGTGCCGGGTGAGAGCGGCGGACGACATGATGAAGGGGGTGCAATAGTATTGGCTGATGTAATTTCTCCTGTAGAACAGAGAATGGATGATGAGACGGAGGTCGACCCTATGGATTACCTCAATACAAACGCGTATGACTGTGACATAGATATGATGAGTCAACCATATGACGAATCGGGCTATCAGCTTGCTAATGAGGATATGGATGATATGCCCGGGCAGGGTCATACCATGGATTGCAAAAAGTCTCTCTTCATGAAATCCTCACAGGACACGCCTGAAGATGCCGCCTCAACACAGGCTCAACTAGCCGGGCGCGAGGGTCGTTCAGTACTTAGCCCGGGAACACTTGGGCAGGGGTGAAGAAAGGGTCTGGAAGGTGTGCCCAAGAAAAAGGAGAGGAAGAGATCGGGGAAGGTAACTGCCTCCAAACAAGCCAGAGCACATAGCAGCCAGACGATGCATTCTGAAGAGCGTGTACCCGTGAAAGGTGCGGTCATGTTCCATCTCACGGGCGAGCCGATGCTACCGCCGAAACCGCTGGAGGCACTATCAGGGGATCTCAGGAGACTGCACGACCATGTGCTGTCGACTGAGAAAAGCCTACTAGCCTTAAAGGATCCAGGATATCCGACATACGCGGCTCGTGTGCCTGAGGGGAAGTGCTACGTCGGAGGTGTTCTTCCTACGGTTTGACCATATCTTTGAGATGTTTCTAACAAGGCGGCTTGATTTTACTATCGTCCGCCTTTTTGCGCTACATATGAGCTCCGTCATGAAGAGTGAAGAAGTCTCGCAAATCTGTGTGGCGGATCCGTACTACATGCACGAGTCTTTCTTGAGTCTCGGCGACTTTGAGCGTGAAACTGCTAGGGAGTACCTCCAAAACTTCATGGTACAGAATAAGGACCGGGAAATTGTCCTCGTGCCTTATCATCCAAAGTAAGTCAGTTCCGGACAACCCTTTCGTACATTTCAATCATTCCTTCTCTCTCATATGGGGAATAATTTGAGGTGTCTTTTCCCCGCAGCAACGGGCGCGCCGTCCTTACCGTTCTTTACCCGCAAGTCTCTCACGCCGTGTATTTTGACCCTTCCAGAGACTACGAGAAAAAGGACTACACCCACATAATGAATATTCTAGATGATGCTCTCCAAGGCTTCAGCTTTAGAGGTGGCCACATGCATATCAAGAAACAAAGGAACAAGAAGATGGGTTTCGCGCATAAAACTAACTTCTCCTGCATCCATGTCCCAAAACCAAGCAAGAAGGATGGATTCTACATCGTCCATCTGATGATTCAGTTCAACACGGATCACCAAAAGCTTCGCATTAACAGCAGAAATGATGATCATATCCACAAGTGGCTAGAATCTCATGGAGAAGCGAATTATAAACTTAGAGATGACTTCTTTCGCATCCAAAGCGACATTGCGACGATCATCATGAAAGAAGTCGTCGATGAGAAGGGGATGTTCCACCACGGCCCTATATCGCGAGCTGACGTCCGAACTCGCATAGGCATGCAACGTCTAGACCTCACGCCGTTCAAGAAGCTAGGGTTCGTCCTCGATGATATGGAAGGATGGAACTTCTAGTGATTTATGATGCCGATGATGATGATATGTGTCGGTTGAACTTGTATACTTTTTGTAGCGATGAAACTTTGTTATCGTCCATGGTCCCTGCCGAACTTGCGTAACGCTACTTTGTTAGTTTGCGTATGATGACCTGCGTACCTCTAGTTAATTAATTTGCATACTGTATATGTTGCATCTAGTTGCTAACCCTTTCTTTTTCGGTGTTGCTCTAGTATATTTTGTTGCATATATATGATTGTACATCCTCTTCATGAACATGCATCTCTAACAGGTACCTAGTTTCTTGATGGCGAGATGGAAATGCTATGTCGTGTACAAAGGGAAGGTTCCGGGGTGTACAACGAGTGGCATGAGTGTCAGGCGCAAGTGAATGGGTTCACGGGAGCCAGCCATAAAGGCTTCAAAAGCAGACAAGAAGGAGAAGCTAGTTACTTGAGGTTCACGCTAGTGCGAGAGAGGACTCGTAACCGCCACCTCATGTACTGCATAGTTCCGCTCTCACTCATAGTGATAGCACTTCTTGTGTATACCTTTGTTTAGATGGATGACGTTGTTGTAGTTGCAAGTATTCGAGACTTGCATGTATCGCTATTTTCAAGATGATGACAAGATATCACTTTGTGTTGGATGATGATTATGATGAGACTATTTGTATGTACATGCTATGATTACATTTGTGGTCTCGCGGCATTTGTATGTGTATCATGATGATATTTCTATGTGCTAAAGATTCTTCTACAAAGCCTGTTCAAATACAAAACAAATATGCCAAAAAAACTACTTAAATTAGCAGTAGCGAGTGTATAAAAGTTAGCAGCAGCGCCACAGTAGCAGTAGCGCGTCCAACCAAAGAGCGCTAGCGCTACTAGCAGTAGCGAGCTTCACCTAACCGCGCTGCTGCTACACTTGTGTATCAGTAGCGCGGGTGCGCACACGCTACTGCTATGAGTTAGCTGTAGCGCCTTATTAGTAGCGCGGGTACCCGCGCTACTGACACATCTAAAACCCGCGCTGCTGCTAGCCATTTACCTAGTAGTGATAGGGGGTAGACTGTGCGTGTGCGCGCTTATAGGGCGTGTTTGGTTGCCGTGCGCTACAGTACCTGCATTGCATACCCTTCTCCACTTAGCCTGGCTCTAGAAAAACAGCCTCATATGCGACATCTGTGAGTTGTTTGGTTGCCTGCATATGGACTTCCTGCATTAGGAGATCAACTTTGGCACGTTTTTTGGTTGTCTGCATTGTCTCGGCGCATGCAACTACACATTGTTTGGTTGCCCGCATGAGGTATGATTAAGAGCTAGCACTTGCACTTAGCATACAGGGTAAAGAGCTAACAGAGGAAGGGGAGAAGAAATGCAGTGTGCGTCGGACCATGGCGACTGCGGTGGATAGTGGCCGTGGTGCCGTGTCCGACATGACGATCATGGAGTCATGGACGAGCGACCCCGTCGGAGGCATGGCGAGCGACACCGTCGGCGAACTAGTTGCGGTGCTCGCGCAAAGACAGTCGGCAGAGGAGGAGAATGTGAAAGAACTTGTGGTGCCCCCATGTTTGGTTTTGGTAATTGATGACAATCTCTATGGACTAATGGTTGCCTTGAGTTTTATTTGAAGGATTTGTCCATATGCTTTTCTTGGAGTTCATTTGTTGGTTTCAAGGAGAGTTTGTAATGACCAAGGTGCCATTCAAGGAATTACCTAAAGATTGGTCACGTGAGAGTTTGATCAAGACAAAGTCAAAGAGTGAATCAAGTTGATCATCACACAAAGCGTAGAAGATGTACCGAGAGGGATCAAACGATCCCATGGTATGGTAAGCATTGTCAATTATGCTTTGTGTACTAACCCATGATCTTCGTGAGAGTCCTTTGTGGGGTTAGGTTGTGGTGTGCAAGTTCAAGTGAAGCATCACGAAGAGATCGAATGATTGAAGCTTGCCGTCCATTGTGGTGACAATGGACTTGTGAAGATGTGCATAAGTGTGGCTCACCCAGAGTGGAGTATGGGGGAGCAATCAACTAGTCTTCATCAAGCCAACGCAATCAAGAAAGGTGGTCCAACTTGAGGGAGTCAAGATCATCATCATCTAGCTCAAGTGGACCATGTGCAAGGCAAAGGTTTGCCCTTGATAGGTTTTCCATTTTACCGGTCTCATGGTGGTTGTTGGGAGACCGGGTTTTAGGATCGATTGCCGTACTATCAAGGGGGGCTCTCGATGAGTAACTTGATCGTATCATTCGTAGAGAGCTCAAACCATTGCATCCTTGCATCATCTTTCTTGGTTCTTGTTTGGTTCTCTTTGTGAGTTTTGGAGCTTATGGTCATCTTAATGACAAGTTCGAGTTCATCGAAAACGGAGTTCACATGCATCTTCTATGATGTTTTCGATGTTGGAGGTTCTGCCGGTTCTTCTCTGTTGGAGGTTTCTCTCCTTTTTCTGTTAGGCATACCTCCTCTGCCTCTTCTCTGTCGCTGTTTTGATGCTACTCGTTGTCTTGTATCCAACAAGCTTGAGTTTGCTCAATTCGGAGCTCATATGAAGAAGTTATGGCAGTTCTGTGTTTCTCCCTGCGGTAGTACCGCGGTGGCAGCGGTAGTACCGCTTGTAGCGTCAAGCGGTAGTACCGCTCCAGTACCGCTCTACTACCGCCTCGATTTTGGGTCTTGCTTTTTTCGTGTCGGGTTTAGCAGTAGTTGCACGGCAGTAAGGCACTGCAGTTCCGCCTATAAGCGGTAGTACTGCTCCGTCTGGGCGGTAGTACCGCCTATAAACGGTAGTACCACTCCGGTCAGGCGGTAGTACCGCTGCTGCATTACTGCCGCCGTACTCTGCTCTGCCCTGCCTCCTTTGGTCCCGTGTTCTGCTCCTCCAGCGGTAGTACCGCTGGGGTGAGTGGTAGTACCGCTTATAAGCGGTACTACCGCCCCAAGGTTCATGTTTTGTTGCTCCTTTTCCCTGCTTCTTCCGCCCGGGCGATAGTACCGCTCATGGAGCGGTAGTACCGCTCGTGTGCGGGCTGAGCACATAACGGTTGGATTTTCCCCCTCCTATAAAAGGGGGTCTTCTTCCCCAATGAACCTAATCCCTTGAGCTCGTGTTCTTCCCCCATTGTTGACCTTCTTCGAGCTTGCTAACTCTCAATCCCTCCATGTATTCTTGTTAGTTTTTGAGGGAAAAGAGAGAGGAGATCTGGATCCACATTTCCACCAATCACTTTCTCCTCTGTGAGGGGAACCCATTGGATCTAGATCTTGGAGTTCTTGGTGTTCTCCTTCTTGTTCTTCCTCTCATCTTCCTCCCTAGCATTAGTTGCTTCGGTGGGATTTCAGAGAGAAGGACTTGGGCACTCCGTGTGCCCTTGCCATTGCATTTGGTGCATCGGTTTGAGTTCTCCACGTGATACGTGGAAGTTACAAGTTGAGAAGCTTATTACTCTTGGGTGCTTGGTATCCTTGAGCACCCTAGAGCTTGTTCCTCTTGGGTGCCTTGGCGCCCTAGACGGTTGGTGTTGTTCGGAGCTCAATCATTATGGTGTAAATCTCCGGGCAAGCGTCGGGGTCTCCAATTAGGTTGTGGAGATCGCCCCGAGCATTTTGTCGGGTACAGGTGACCGCCCCCAAGGGTTGCCAAAGTGTACGGGTTCGGTGACCGCCCCCAAGGGTTGCCATTTGTACGGGTTTGGCGACCGCCCTCAAGGGTCCCTTAGTGGAATCACGGCATCTTGCATTGTGCGAGGGCGTGAGGAGATTACGGTGGCCCTAGTGGTTTCTTGGGGAGCATTGTGCCTCCACACCGCTCCAAACGGAGATTAGCATCCGCAAGGGTGTGAACTTCGGGATACATCGTCGTCTCCGCGTGCCTCGGTTATCTCTTACCCGAGCCCTTTACTTATGCACTTTACTTTGTGATAGCCATATTGTTCTTTGTCATATATCTTGCTATCACATAGTTGCTTATCTTGCTTATCATAAGTTGTTGGTGCACATAGGTGAGCCTAGTTGTTTTAGGTTTTGTGCTTGAAAAATTAACCGCTAGGTTTATTCCGCATTTGTTCAAGCCTCAACCGTAATTATTTTAAAGCGCCTATTCACCCCCCCTAGGCGACATCATCGATCTTTCAGAATGCAGTGCTCGCGCCATGGTATCGTCAGTACAGTGGATGAGAGAGGAGGCCGAGATGATCGACGCCGAAAACCACTCCAGTGTAGTAGGGAGAGAGAGAGGAGGCGAAGATGATCGACCCCATCGGCGGCGCGGCGAACTGCAGTGTGCGCGAAGGCAGAGGACACAAGAAAGTAGTGTGTGCGCCATTGCAGCGTCAATGCAGTAGGAGGACGACAGAGAGTAGGCTGAGATGAGAGACGCCAAAAACTACTCTAGTGTAGTAGCACACGGGCAAGGAGATCAAGGGAAGGGCTTCGGCGTCGAGAGGGACAAATAGGAGGGCTCTGAGCAGAGGACAGAGGAGCTTGACATGGCGGCATCAGTGCATTAGACTGCTGTTCAAATAGAGATGAAGCTACGATCGTTCAAACCAAAAACTTACAACACGAATGTTGTGAGAAACTGCGAGATTAGGCTGCCGGTCAAAGGAAATTTCAAATGATCGATCGTGCGCGACGAATCTGACAAAATTCGTCCAGAATAGCTTCAAACGGGAACACGAGATTAAGAACTTACGGCCGACGAAACTACGAACCGATTGCCTGAATGGAACCATAGCATCGAGGTGCATCTTTTTCGTGTAGAGATTACCTCGAACCGAAGCACCGTTGTGTAGATCAGAGGGACAAGGAAGAGAGGAGATTAGAGAGAAGCTTACTGGAGGTTGAAGAAGACCTCACGTAATCACCTCGCATCCCTCCTGTCTCCACTCGTGCAAGGGCCCGCTCGCTTGCGCTCGCCTCGGCCTGGCTAGCAAGATACTGCCAATCTGAGCGTTTCCAATGAGCCAGCCCCAGAGGTGCAATTTCGTGTTATGCAAGCCCAACAGTAAAACCAAGCAACCAAACAGCCTATTCCCTTCCTGCGCGAGCCTAGTTGGGCCTCATGCAGATAACCAAACACGCCCATAAAGAATGAGTGTATACGCGTATATACAAGGGTTTGCGTTTGTATTGTATTAAAAAATAAGGAAAATATGAAGATGGGCCGAGCCCAACTACAGCGCGTGGATAGCTGCTTTCAGGCGCCGGTTTACAAAAACACTATAAACCAGCGCCTGAAGCACCATATAGGATTCCCGGGAGCTCCTATTGGACGCTCATTGCATCCAACAGCGCATTGACGCACAGGGGGGCGTCGCGACTGGGCCGGCCAAAGCTAACGAAAAGCAGTTCACTTAAAAAAATGTTAGGCTTTGTAAGAATCGAACCCAAGATTGAGCTAGCGTACATTGTTGAATATCGTGCTGCGTGAAATAATTCAGAACCAAACCGGTGCAGATCCAATTTTTTTTGAAATTTCGAGCGCAAAACATGCTTTTTCTAAAACAACACAAATGCCTATGAAACACGAACACATTCCAAATTTGTTAAAGTTTTTAAAAACTCAAATAATTTGAAAAAGACGCGAATGGTTATGGAAATAATGCACAATTTTTTGAGTCACGTTTTGCTAAAAGTCTCAAAAAAACAAATGCGAACATTTTTTGAAATTCCACAAAAAATTGGAACGAGAAGAATTTTTGAAAGTTTGGAATAAAATTGGAAACCACGATTTTTTTTCCAAAACTGGAACATATTTTGAAATTCCAAAGCAAAATTTGGAACGTGAACAGTTTTTGAAAATCGGAACATTTTTCGAAACTCCGCCACCAAATTTGGAAATAAGAACATTTTTGAAAATTTCAAAACAATTACTAAAACAGGAAAAAAATTGAAACCCTCGAACAATACTTTAAAATGATTTTTTTAAATGTGTGAACCATTTTTTAAAAATAAAGCATTTTTTGAATCCACCAAACCAAATTTGGAAACATGAAATCTTGAAATTTGCTAACAATTTTTGAAAAGGAACATTTTTTTTTGAAACTCCAGTTTCTTCCTGAAAAGTTGTGAAAATTTAGACATTTTCAAAAATTAACTATATTAGAAAACGAAGAAGCAAAAATGAAAAACGAAAAAAGCAATAAAACCAGGACAAAAAACCAGTTTGGGAACCTTCTAACACCGCAAGAAAAAAACAGAAGGAAAAAAAATCCGAACGCTACATAATTGACCTACCCACTACATCGCTTGCTCGCGTATCCCCCTATGTGAAGGGTAGACATTACGACACAGTGCGCGTCCTATAGGATTTTCCGGATTTTCCCGCCGCCTGCTGCAAGGGTAGCTCCTATTTGGCACGGTGCGGGTCAAGGATTTTTTTTTTTCAAGATGTTGGGGCCTGAGGTGTCCCGATTTTTTTTCAAGATTTCGAATAAAAAATCCGGCTTTCAAATAAGACTCGTGGATTCAAATAAATGTTCCTCGAATTCAAAACAGTTCTTGAAACATAAAATGTTAGCAATTTGAAGATAATGAACTTTTTTTGAATTTCAATGAACATTTTTATGGGCATTTTTCAATATTGGCAAACATTTTTAGTTATTACACGAACAAATTTTGAATTTGATGAACATTGTTTGAACAATATGAAGAAAATTTGTATTATAGAATATATTTTTTCAGAATGAAAGTGCAAATTTTAAAATTTGATGAATATGTTTTGAAATGTATGAACAAATGTTGAATTTGATGCATATTTTTTCAATTTAATTAACATTTATTACATTTTGATGAATATTTTTTAAATCCCATGAATAAAAATTGAAATGGATGAACATTTTTTGAATTTGATCAACAACAAACATATTCGCAAATTGAAAATAAAATTCGCCTAAAAAGGTGAAAATGCAAAACAGAAAAAATAGAAAATACAAAAGAAAAAGAAAAACAAACAGAATGAAAAATGTTCACAAATTGAAAATGAAATTCGCCTAATCAAGTCGCTCCGGGCGACCGCTTGTTGCGTCAAACTGTCGACACAGCACACAGCCTCCGCCATTGCACACCGGACAACCCTATTTCTCGCTTTAAGCGAGCCAGGGGTACCTCTCGCGTAGGGGCATCCCCAGATGGGCCGGTCCAGCCGCGCGGGAGGCCAGCCGCCTAGAGTGTGTTTTTTTTTTCTGTTTTTTGTTCTCATTTTTTGTTTTATTTTTTAAAATTTTCTTTTATATCTATAATACATAAATAGTTCATCCCCACTAAACTAATTCTCTTGACATGCAGCCTATCCACATCAGCAACCCCACTACCTCATCATCCTTGCTGATGTCATTTCTTGTTTTTTCACAAAAGGATTTCACTGCGGTGCAGCGTTTCCTGTCTTCACGACAATTTTTTTTTTCATGACGATTCTCCATGCGAAAGCCACTTCATTTTCCTTTCTCTCTTCCCCTTCTTTAGTGGTCATTATATCTCTTCTCCTTCCTCGGCCAGGGTAACAGACGCACTCACGCACACCTCCTCCATGAAACCCCTCGGTTCATCTCCCTTGGGCTTCATTACCATAAATCGTTCGCCCCTCTTTGCATTCACGGACGCACCTCAAGCCACCACTTCATCTAGCCATGTCACTACTCACGATCCCATATCAGCCTCATCCTCAATCTATCCATGATGATGATATTGCAGAGTGGATGATTATCATGAGCCTAGGGCAACAACGCGTGTGTCTCTACCTCCAGCGGCAGTGGCGACTTCCACTGTTCCACAACCTCCCTCCTCCACTGTGGTGCCCTTTCTGCCTCCCTCAAAGTCATCGTCAACATATGTCTCCCTGAGCCATCGAGGACAAACTGGCACCAGCAGCAGCAATACCTTCAGGTCCATCTCGCCGGCGAGCAGCCGGGCGTTCTCACCTACCCGCTTACCGGCATCGCGGCCCAAGCCCTGCTCACCATCAAGTTCCACCGCGAGTTGCTCCCACTAGGATAAACTACTACTCCCTCCATTTCCTTATACAAGGCCACAAACTCATATTACAGGTACCAAGATAAAATTTAATGACTGATTTGCAAGTCAACTTTTTTTCTTGTTAGCCAGGATCATTAATACGCCATAAGCATGCAACGAATGAATGTAAAGGAAGTAGCTGAGTGTCATTATGACTACATGCATGTAAGTATTAAAAAGTTGCTAGTATGAAAAAACATCATTAATTTTTGCCTCGATTAGTGTTGGTGGTCTTGTATTAATGCAAAATATATTTTTGATAGTGATCTTGTATAAAGGAATGGAGGGAGTACCACTAACTGTTGCCTGCCGCTGCTAGCAGGTTGCCGGCAGGGGATCAACTCCTACGACTCAGCGGCCGATGAGTCGTCAGCCGACTTTAAGAGAAGCTGCGCATGTGACCGCCCTCCAACAGCCTCACCACCACCATTCACAATGACGGCCATGATCACATGAAGCTGGACCGAGGAGCTGGACGGGTGGAGGAGTTCCTTGCCATGCTCGACTTGATAGTTGATCTAACCATTGAAGAAACCATTGAGGTAAGAAGAGTCCACAAATTTCCTTGAGTTTCGTTGCCATCATGCCTTCACCATACCTAACACGCCGCCACCATTGGTGACTACTCTATGATGCCTCTCTGGATATAGTTTTTCCACTCCGCCTTAATTCATTGTACAGTATGAATCAATACCTACCCTAAACTCCTTTTTTGTTCTCGGAACTATGTTGTATGGACAGCTGGTGAGTGCATCCCTACTTTGTTCATGCTGGTGACAGTGGTAAGCAATTTTTGGATTCAGTAAAATATTTTTTCCCACAAGAGATGTATAGATAAGTCGATATGTACTTGCACACATTTAAATTTGTTTCACTAAAGGGAGCATTACTATTAATGATTGTCTATCTCATCTCCATCGAAGTTGTCTTTCATTTCTTTTTGTCTCATATATTCTTGCAGGTAGGCTCTTTGAATATTAAGGTGATCCTTCAACTAAGTGTGTGTGTACATTAATTTTCAGTGCCTTTTTGTTGACTATATACTTGCAATGCTAATATAATTCTTTTTGTCTCATATATATACTTGCAGGTAGGTTCTTTGACTATTAAGCTGATTGTTTTATCTCTTCGGTGCACCCAACAGATACTTTCATATAGTGGAAAGAATCCATGGCTACATACTTAGGAAACTGTTCAACTATGCAACTTTTCGTTACTTCTTTCCATTGAATATACTGTATTTTCACTGCCGTTGTATGTGTGTACATTTAATTTTTGGTGTCAAACTTTCAAATCACTTTAACCTTTTTTGTAGCATATATTTGTAAGAAATTATCAGAGCCATTATGTGGTAAACGTATTTTGCGATTTCCCAATCTGCTACATGTAAGATTTGAGTTATAACCATTTACTTGCTAAAAGTTTAAATTCATCATGGAATGTGATTCTTTAACTTCATTCGAGCAATGCCTTGCCTGGTATCATGCCTTTTTTCTTTGTTATATACGAGATTCCAAAAGATTAAGCAAATATCCCGCAGCAACGCGCGGAGTATCATCTAGTTTTCAAAATATTCCATGCATTTAATTGGAAACAACGTGCATTAGTGTTGATTTGTTTCTTGTTACATTTGCATGCTCGAAGCATTCATAATTTATTTCTAAATTTACTTGCCTGCTCTATTTGGAGGCAACTCCCACGCATGCAAACTCCAAATTCATCATACACACACATACATATTATTAGACCGCGACACTAGTTATTATAATACACACTTGTACATGATATTAGACCATGACACTAGTTGTTGGATATTAAACCTAATAAAAATATATACGTATTGATGATATGCCTAACAAAAATATACACGCACATGTGAAAGGTCCACGATGTCGCCTAGAGGGGGGGGGGGTGAATAGGCATTTTAAAATCTTTTACGGATATGGCTATATCCTAATGCGGGAATAAACTAAGCGGATACTTTTCAAGCACAAATCATAAATATACTAGGCTCACTAAGTGCACCAACAACTTAGCATAAACAAGATGAGCACAACGAGGATATGAGTAAGCACAAGTAAGTTACACAAACTTACTTAATGTATATCACGAGATATGGAAACGAATAATACACACACCCACAAGTAGGCAATACAAGCTTACACAAATTGTATCACAATATATGGAATTGAATGATACAAGCAAACTCAAGTAAGCACTACAAGCTTACACAAGATATGTTACAAGCTAGCAATTCACACTAAACACAAGATAGAACAATAGTAGGAAGTATGAATTGCGGACTATAAAGTATTGGCCCAAATAATCTCTACGATATGGTAACCAACACAATATAATGAGGACAACAAGAATAGTGAATGCACAGTCAAGTGACCAAGGGAAACCACAAGTAAGGAGTTAGGGTTAGGGATAACCGAAGTCACGGAGACGATGATGTATCCCGATGTTCACTTCCTTGGAGGGAAGCTAGTCACCGTTAGAGAGGTGGATGTTACCACGAAGGCACACCAACGCCATGAAGGCTCACCCTATTCTCCTTGAGATATCACCACGAAGGCGATTCCCAACCACTAGTGGTAGACCTTGAGATGGCCTCCAAACCTTCACAAACTTTCCGGGGGACAAATCACAAGTTGATTCCTCATCGGAGCACTCCTACCGCCTAGGAGTCTCCAACCTCCAAGAGTAACAAGATCACGGGGGGAAATGCTCAAGACTTGCTCAAATCACGAATTGCTTTGGTCAAAAGAGAGAGGAGAAGTGGTTGTATGCTTGGATGAAATCTCTCTCAAGAACTCTCACAAATCTCTTCGGGGTGTAGCACGAGAAGGCTCAAATCCCTCTCTCTCAAATCCCACCAAAAGCAACTATAATGCTATGGAGGGATGGGAGAGGAGAGGAACAATGGAGGAGGTCAACTAATGAACCCTAGATCCATGGGGTAGTTTCCCCCCAAATGGATTGAAGTTTTGAGGCTTGGGGGAGGAGGATAGAGCTCAAAAGAATGGGGAAACCTCATATCCAAAAGCCACTACTCGATGGGGAAGAAGGGTGCCTTATATAGTGCCCCACCAAATCTGCCCGTTACGCACAGAAAAACGCAGCTCGGAACTTCTGGGCAAGCCCGGAACTTCCAGGCCCCCTATTGAACACATATGTGCAAACTCTCTGGTTAACCCGGAACTTTCCCCGGAACTTGCCCGGAACTTCCGGGTCCCGGAACTTCCGGGCTGCCCGGAACTTCCGTCCCCGCAGAAAACAGCCAGCATACCGAAAGTAAAACATGCATAACTTTTTCATACGAACTCCGATTTTGATGATCTTGGGCTCGTTTTGAAGCTATGGAAAAGCTCCAGGTCCTCAGATAGAGAACCACACAAAATAAACCAAAATGGAGGGTGCAAAGTATGGAAATGTTAGATCATATATTTTGGGAAACTATTTGGCTTTGGCTTTTCTTTGGTATATAGGATATGAGTGGAATTGTGTATAGAAGATGTTGACTTGAGAAAATCCATCACAAACCCCTTTGATCCCCTCTTAATAGTGCGGGATCCCTATAACTCAAGAATCATAAAAGAGCACATAGCTATCGAGAATCCATTCTTGAGTGTATATGTTTGTTTTTGGTGATCATCACTCCACAACACTAACGTCAAAGGAACTAATACCTTTGACACGAGCCGTTCACTTGAGCTTGATGTTGATGTTTCTTCTTGGCTCAAGATGAAGGCAAGACATTGGTGAAGTCTTTAAGTCTCTCCCCCATACACAATGTGGGGAAGCTTTGCTTTGTATTCATCTTCACTTGTCCATCATGTGATCATCCACAAGCTTCAAGCATGTAATCCTTTGGGATGGTTATCTTGAACTTGCCCTTGTCAACCATGATCACCAAACACTTGATGTCATCCTCTCATAGACACTTGAAATCTCTTTCTCGACGCGAGCCCATGAGAATCACTTAACCCTCAGAAACATAGACAACACATAATATGGGTTAGTACACAGAGTGCAATTGATAATTTCTTATCATACCACAAGATCCTATGTGGTGCATCATTTGCGCTCGTGTGTTGACCATTTAGAGTTCGATCTTTGAGCTTCATCTTGGTAAACCTATATCTCTACTCCATGTTTAATCTTGACGTCTTGAAGGGTATATTGAATTCTTCACTTGAATAGCTTGCTTGAATACTTGATCAATCATGACTCACACATGAGTCCATTTTGATCATATCTTTGAGTCACTCCTTAAGATACTCCAATGAACTTCATTTTGATCATCTCAATGTAATTGTTGCTTCAAAGGAGTTGTCTTCCATTATTCTTCAATCATATTCCAATGGGACTAACCTTCAAATGTATATCTCAATGCAAACATTAGTCCATAAGGATTGTCATTAATTACCAAAACCACACATGGGGACTACATGTACTTTCAACATGAAGTATTATACCTAATAAAGACACACACATACTGAGGGAATTATACGTAATGAAAATATACATATACCCATGGTACTATATCTAATGAATATACACAAACCCATGGTGTTATACCTAATGAAAAAAATGCACATACAGTAGGTTTTATTCATCATTTTTTCTAAAATTGTTTCTGTTGACATTGAGAATAATATATTAAATACATGAATATTTTTTAAAAAGTTCCTGTAGAATTTTATGAAAATGTGTAATTGTGAAAAAAAATAAAATTGCTAACGTTTGTTTGAAAAAGAAAGTATACTGAAGAAATGGAAAACGGCAAAGGAAAAAAATAAAAGAAACTAATAACGACAAGAAAAGAAAAGAAAAAAGGAAACGTGGGAAAAACACCGGTTCTACAGTAAACATGTCGCCGTTGATCACTCTTTTCGGTAACTAGACAGTGTAGGTCGTCAGGTCATCTGGTTCGGGACCGGAGCTTACCAGGAGAGCTCCTCCTTTGCGCCTTCAGTGCCCACTGGCGATTCCAGCACCCGTTGTGTCACGAGCATGGGCCTGGCCCAGCACCGCACGCTCGCTTGCTCGGTCGCTGGCTGCCACCGCTCGCTCCATCGCTGACTCCCGCTTGATCAATTTTTTTCTTCATTCTAAAAACTGCTGCACCATAGACCGCGTTTCTTAAAAAAAACCCGGCTTGCTACAATATGTACTCTTGTTCTTAGAAAAAAGTTTATCAAATCTAAAAAAAGTTCATCGAACTTCAAAATAAGTTCATTCAATTTGAAAAAAAGTTCATCTATTTTGAAAAAAAATATCAAATTTGAAAATAAGTCCATCAATTTTTAAAAAGTTTGTATAATTTGAAAAAAGTTCATCAAATTCGAAAAAAGGTTTATGAAATTTGAAAAATGCATTCATCAAATTTTAAAAAAGGATTCATTGAATTTGAAAAGGTGTTTTTGTATTAAAAAATGTTCATCGAATTTTAAAAAAGTTCACCAAATTTCACCGAATTTGAAAAAAATGTTCATCGAATTTTTCAAAAAAGTTCATCGAATCCGAGAAAAGAAGTTCATTGATTTGCAGAGGAAAAAAATCATGAAGAAAACAAGTTTCACGAATTTGGAAAAGAAAGAAAGAAAGGGTAAAGGAAAAAGGAAAAGAAGAAGAAGAAGAAGAAGATAAGGCTGAAAACATGTATTTAATCTAACCGAGTTAAATTGTCGAGTGATTTTCTCGCCATAGTCCAAACTGGACGGTCGTGGGTTCGATACCCAGCTCTTGCACTCTTTTTGGAGTTTGGAAAAGAGAAAAAAGATAAAACTGGGCCGGCCCAACGTAATAATGGGGGTATACGCCCGTTAGCCCAAATGCTTGTAACGGCCGGTTAAGGCGCTGAATAGGAACCAGCGCTTACCAGCGTGAGGTGCAGCTTCGAGAGGGCAACTAGTTAACGAGCGCTTCTTTGGGAGCCTCGCAATGATCAACGCCACTTGGCGCACTCTCTGTCATTCGCCACGTGTCGCGCTCTGGGTGCTCCCTCCGAATTTTGTGTCTTGGATTCTTCCGCACGCGTTTTCGGCTTTTAAACGGTTTTTTGGGTTTTTTCGACGTTTTGTTTTCCAACGGTCTTCCTTAGCTTTTCGATCAATTTTTTTGTGTGCAAAAAACGCATTTTCTTTTTTCTTTCTTTCGTGAGAGTCACGGTTTTGCTTCCGCGAGAGTCACAACCATGCCTCTCGGAAAAAGAAAAAAAAAACGTGTTTTCTATTTTTTTCGTTTCGCGAGAGTCACGGCCGTGCCTCTCGAAAACGAAAAAAACACATTTTCTGTTTTGTTCCTTTCGTGAGAGTCACGGTTTTGCTTCCGTGAGAGGCATAGTTGTGCTTTAGCAAGAGTCACGACCGTGCCTCTTGGAAATGAAAAAAAAAACTGTGTTTTCTGTTTTTTTTTCTTTTGCGAGAGTCACGGTTTTGATTCCGTGAGAATCACGGTTGTGCTTTCGCGAGAGTAACGGCCGTGCCTCTCGGAAACGAAAAAAAACGTGTTTTCTGTTTTTTTCCTTTCGTGATTTTGCTTCCGCGAGAGGCACGGTTGTGCTTTCGCGAGAGTCACGGCCGTGCCTCCTTGGAAACGAAAAAAAACGCGTTTTCTTCTCTTTTTTTTGTTCCATGAGAGTCACGGTTTTACTTCCGTGAGAGGCATGGTTATGATTTCATGAGAAGCACGGACGTCCCTCTTTGGGAAAAGGAAAAGTCCCATGCTCCCGGTTCGGTTTTTTCGTCAAGTTCTTTTCATTCGGTTTTTTTTATGAAAAATGTTCCTCAAAACCTATCAACACGGGATCTATTTTTGAAAATCTCGATGCGAGGAATTCAATGGTGAAAGCGGTTCGAGATTTGGACGCATGGTTTGAGAGATAAAACATTTTGAATAAATAGATCTACCAAAAAAGGAAAACTCCCAGGTTGTGACAAGTGGCACGCTGCATGTGCGCCACTTGTCGTAACCTGGGAAGTTGGAGTGATCTTTGCAACGAGTACTCCTCAACTAGTGATTTCGAAAGTTTGATTTTTGCCCTGTTTCCAGCATGATAATGGGTCGGGCTAGTCGGGAGGCTGCCCATGTGCGGCGCGCGCTAGTCGGATGCAGAGTACGTCGTATAGGAGCTCCCATATAAGTTATTGGGCCGGGCTAGTAACTACGGCTCGTCTTCTGGCATCATGTTATTTTTTTTATGTTTTTTATTCTTATTTTTTTCGTATTTTTCTTTTTAATTATTAATTTTTTATATTTCAAAATAGTCAACTTATGTATATTGCAAAAGTAAATTTATATAAATTAAAACTAAAATGATACACTTGCATTTGAAAATTTTAAATGTGTAGAGGAAATTGTTTTAATGAACAAAAAATATATGAAATATAAAACAAAAAAGTGGAACATTTTAATCATGTGTACAAAAAATATTTACAAATTTTAATAAAATGTTCACTCAATTAAGAGAATGATTCACATGTGCAAAAAATGATAATCATGTGTACTAGAAATATTTCATGCACACAAAAAATGTACAAAAGGGAAACAAAGAAAAGAAGAACAATTTATTCGTTTGTACAAAAAAATGTTAATTATGTGTACAAAAAATGTTTATATATTGTGAAGAAATGTTCGTTTAATTAAAAAATGATACATGTGTACCAGAAATGTTAATCATGTGTACGAAAAATGTTTTGCATGCACATGAAAAAATTATAAAAGTAAAACAAAGAAAAGTAGAACATGTTAATCATTTGTATGGGAAAATGTTAATCATGTTAAAAACATTTGTATGGAAAATAATTCATGTGTACGAAAAATGTTAATCAAGCACAAAAAAGTTATTCAAAAGTGAAATAAATAAAGGTAGAAAATGTTAACCATTTCTACGAAGAAATGTCAATCATGTATATAAAAAAAATACAATGTAATCATGTTAAACAAAATATTTGTACCGAAAATGATTCATATGCGTGAACAATGTTACTCATCTGTACGAAAAATTATTTTCATGTACACAAAAAATGTACAAAATTAAAACAAAGGAATTTAGAACATGCTAATCATTTGCATGGAAAAATGTTAATCATCTACACCAAAAGAGTTTATAAATTAAAATTTTTTAGATAAAACAAGTATTAATCTTCTTCTAAAAAATTTGTATGGAAATTGTCCAAATGTGCGAGAACGTTAATCATATGTACAAAAACTATTTTTCATACACATAAAAATATTCAAAAGTTAAAACGAGGAGAACATGTTTGCGTAAATAAAAAAATGTTGATCATGTGATTTGTACGGAAAATGATTCTTGTGTGCGAAAAATGTAAATAATGTGTAATAAAAATGTTCTTCATTGATACAATCATTTGTATGGAAAAATGTTAATCATGTCTATGAATTTTATTAATACAGTGTAAGAAAATGTTTGTGTAAATAAAACAAATGTTAATCATGTTCGAAAAAAATTGTACGGAAAATGATTCATTGTGATATTTTTCTGATCATGTCTTTGAAAATTGTTTTTCATGCACCCAAAAATGTAGAGAAGTGAAACAAAGAAAAATAGAACATGTTAATCATTTGTATTGAAAAATGTTTATCATGTATATGAAAATTATTTATATATTGTCAATTTTTTTTGTAAATGCAACAAATATTAATGATGTTCTAAAATATTTGTATGGAAATTATTCGTGTGTGCCAAAAATGTTAATCATTTGTACGTTTTTTTCATACGCACAAAAAATGTAATTTAACCAAAGAAAATTAGAACATAGTAATCATTTGTACGAAAAAATGTTAATCATATGTATGGAAAATGATTGTTTAAATCTAAAAAAATGTTAATATATGTTCAAAAAAGATACAACTATATTTGCAATTTTTTTTGCCATGTATTCGAAAAGTGTTCAATATTTTTTGTATAGTACTTCATCCATTTGCAAAATGTCTAACATGTATTAGGAAAATGTTTCAGGTGTGCTGTAAAAATGTACATTGTATAACGAGAAACCGTAGACATGATTTCAAAAAGAAAACCGATAAAAACACAAAGAAAGCAAGGAAACCAGGAAAAAAGAAAAGAAACAAAAAACCCAAAACGGAACAAAAGAAGGCGAAGAAACATAGTCCTAATGCAGATGTGTGATGTAGAAAATAGAAAAAAAATCAACAAAGAAACAGGAAGAAAACTAAATCTCTTAACAAAGAAACAGAAAAGCACCAAAAAGAAAACCAAAGAAACAAATAAACGAAAGGTAAAATGAAAAAAAGAAAAGAAGTCCTAACAAAACCACGAAAAAAACAAAGGATAGCAAAAGTATAACGAGGAAAAAAGAAAAAAACAAATAAAAAGGGGAAAACCCAAAATGAAATGAAAAACCCCGATAAGGAAAAACAAACAAAAGCAAAGTAGACTTGTGTTCAAAAGTAATAAAACTGATAAGAAGCCAACAAAGAAACAAAAAGAAAATAAAGGAAACCAAAAAAGAAACAAAGAGGCCGAAAATTGAAAAGCAATGAAAGAAAATAAAAAAGCATTGACAATAGAAGGAAACTGATTTTAAAAGAAAGAAAAAACAAAAACAAAAGAAAACCAATGAACAAAGAAAGGAAAACGAAAAAGAAACGAAAAAAAAATATGAAGAAAATAGTCGAGCGATCCGGTCGAGCCAACGACAACCAGCGTCCATAGCACATGTAGGCAAGCCTACTCATGATCTGACTCGCAGCTTCTTGGGTCATATATTCACTTGCACGCTTGGCAGAACCTCACCGTCCGTATTTGGGGTCACATACTTTAGGGCGCGGCTATACCTCGTTTCGACGCGAGTTTGATGGTTGCCTCGCGTGATGCGAGTGCTAGTACCATGCTGGGCTAGCCCAGGCGAGCTGGAGTCCACTGCCTTGTTTGTTTTCTCAATTTTGTTCATGTTTTTCCTTTTTGATTTTTTAACTTTTATTTATATTTCCCATATTCTAACCACATATTTTTCTAAAAAAAATATACTTTACACAATTTTAAAAAAAGTTAATCATGCATTTTAAAATATTCAATGTGTATAGAAAAAAATATTTCCAATATATACAAAAAATGTACAATGAGTATGAAAAAAGATAAACATTCAAAAATTAATTTTATGAAAATGTTAATAATTTTTTTGGAAATTTTTAGACATGTATATGAAAAATTGTCCTAATGTATACAAAAAATGTATAATGTTTATGGAAAAGGGTAGACATCGAAAAATATATGTTTTTTAAAATTATTAATCCTTTGTTTAAATCATATTTAGTGTGTACAAAAAACGTTTCTTATGCATACCGAAAATATAGAACGTGCACTGAAAAGTTTGAACATTAAAACATCACTTTTTATAAAAATGTTGTTTGTGTATCAAAAAATGTTAATCATATATCTTAAAAAGATAAAATGTGCATAAAGATGATCCTGATGTATGCCAAAATGTAAAATTTGTTCAAGTTGGTACAAAATTAAGTGAGTCCGCTCAAAAACTCGCTATACAGTGATCACGAATTTGGCGTATGGCACTGTAGCTCCACGAAAATCCTTCTGGCGAGCGGAGCTTCTATCTCGATATAAGCGCTATATAGCACCCGCGCATACTTGAGGCACGTTTTTCTGGTGAGATCACTAATTAAGAGAGGCCCTTTGCAAAGGTCACTCTCACCTTCTCAGTGACAAGTGGCGCACTGCAAGTGCGTCACTTGTTGTAACCTAAGATTTTTTTCCTTTTTTCGCATATTAGTTTATTCAAAAAGTTTATCTCTTTAACTGTGCATCTAAATTTTGAATCGTTTTCACTGTTCGATTTCTTTCGTAGAGATCTTCGAAACTAGATCTAGTGTTAATGGGTTTCGATGATTTTTTTTTTCACAAAAAACCAAAAAAGAAAACCCAAAGCCAAAAGCATGTTTTTTCTTCACCTTGTGAGAAGCACATTTGTGCTACATCGTGGAAGAAAATCTGTGCCTTCACGAGATGCAAATCTTTACTTCTTGTGGAAGCCAAAAAAACACATTTCCCCATTTATGAGAGGCACATCTGTGTGTCTCACGGAAGCAAATGTGTGCCTTCACGAGAAGCACGAAAAAACATTTTTTCTTTTTCTGAGAGGTACATCTATGTCTCTCGCGGAAGCAAATATGTGCCTCTAGTTCATGCTTCCCGAGGAAGCAAAAAAACATGTTTTCCCGTTTTTGAGAGGCATAACTGTGCCTCTCGTGGAAGAAAATATGTGCATCCACGAGAAGCAAATCCATGCTTCTTGTGGAAGCTAAAAACACATTTTTCTCCTTTTCCGAGAAGCACATTTGTCCTTAAAGGGGGCCCCATTCCAAATATTGTCCCACAAAAGGGCGGTTGCCCCCAAGGCCTCCTTCTCTAGCCTCACCATCATGGTGTGGGTGGAAGCTGCCCCCAAAGGGCCCCCCTTCCCATTAGGCACCACATCATGTTGGGCTGCCCCATCTAGGCCAAGCCAAGTGGCAGCCCCTGGGCGCCTCCCATCAAATTCCAGGAGGCTCCGAAGCCCTCCAAAAAATTCCGGATGCATACCGAAACTTTTCTGGCTTCCATTTTTTTTCTGGTTTTCTGTGAAACATTTTCAACGTCTCTTAGACTTTTCTAGTGATTTTCTCTCAAGCTCCTAACCATCTAGTAATTAGCAAATCAATGACCGCGTGTGACCCTGTAGATCCGGTGAAGTATAGACATCACTAGAACTCCTTTCGATCAGTGATCAATAGCGGAACTGTGGACATCCATATTGACCCCTATACCCACACGGATGATATTTGAGTAAACTTGTAGTTATCATGTGCTATTCCTTTTGCTCCACGACATGTCACAAAACCCGAGCTGAGATTTGTCGCATCCCCACGAATCAACAATTTGTTCACTATGCCAGTTTCTTCATTAGCGGGTTTGTTCTCCTTTCCCGTTCCCATGTTCCGGCATCCCCGTGATCAAATCGCACTGCATTTGTCCGGACGATGATGGATACTGTCACACCGAGAGGCCCCTAATAATATCTCATTGATGGAGGAACAAAACCAATCCTGCACTAGTGCAGAAAGGCCTAGCTATGGCGTGGCAAAACGTGCCTTGCTAGCATGGGAGGACAAAGCCACAAATACGACGTGTCGTGGTTTTGTCATGACAGATCTCCTAGTGTGAGGACTTGTCGTGAGGCCATCGCAACTAGGTAGTAGCTTGAACGGGATTGATCGGAATTGAGAGACGCGAGGTTTTACCCAGGTTCGGCCCCTCACGGTGGAGGTAAAAGCCTACATCCTGCTTCATTGATAAGGGTGCTCTTTTGCTACCTCTATCTCGAGAGCTATTGACTTGTCTCAACAAAAACCCGTCCCCCTTGAGGTGCCCTGCCCCCCTTATATAAGTTGGAGGGGTGGGATACATATGGAGTCCTAGTAGGATTAGGATTATTCTATTACAAGTGGAATCCTAGTCTTGCTTCCTTTGTAAGGGAATACTCCTTATGTCTTCTTTCACAAGCTGGCCCATTATCATGTGACTCGGCCTTCCCATGAGCCGCCTTATGGGTCGTTGGGTCTTGTCGCCTGTCTGACCCTCCCGCCGGGTCCCTAGTGAATCCCCAAGCTCGGGCGGGTCACCCCTGAGTCCCCAGGTCCAGGCGGGTCACCAATGAGTCTCCAGATCAGTGAGTCGCTAGTCTTCAGGCGGGTTACCGATGATACGCCAAGTCCCGGACGGGTCATACGCGTGGGGTATATCCCCGACACTAGCCCCGAGTTTAATTTGGATTTATCCATGTTAAACTAATCCTGGAAAATAAACAGAAAAACAAATTTGACAGGTTGTGTTCCGGGTTAAAAGTTTTTCTGAACCGGCACCTGATTATCCTTAAGTCCTTGTCATTTCCTTCTTGATACATGTCCATGATCTCATAGCAAATCTCCTTTAGCAGATATGTTCAAACTTTTGCCAATGCAAAAAACATCTGGGCACTTCTTCTGAAAAATCCGGATCAATAGGCCAGCTTCATAGTCAATTTGCTGATATTGGTCTCTTGTAGAAAAATATGGGAAAAAATCATTTGGGTCGGCCTCCAATGCTCCGACTTGAAAAAAAATTGGTCTTGAATACTCATCTGATTTTTAGCTGGCTTAAAGATGTAGACCTTGCGGTTTATAATTGCCAAAATTGTCGGGTTATAAAATAGATGATGCCGGGTCAATCTGGTTTGCTCAAAACTAAGAATATGAAGATGTTCCTCCCTTATGTGCATATCACTTGTAGCCCCCAAGTCTTAAGAGGAGAACATAGTGATACCTTTAGACTTGCTTTAATATAATGCTGCAACTTTGGAGAAATCCAGGTTGTTCATCTAGGCCACCTGTCATAAACTGAATATTTTGTACTTAACATGTGTAGCCCCCAAGTACCGGGTCATTATAAAATAATGAGCAGGGACTTTGTAGATATGATTACGTGGACTTTGAGCATCAATGTGTAGCCCCCAAGGGCCGGCACAGTAAGATAATACTGAGCTAGGACTTTATATGTACTTCAAAAAATAACACCATATGATGTAGCTCCCAAGTTTTGGGTTACCTTTGACAGGAGCAATTAGTAGCCCCCAAGGGCCGGCTCATCATTATGTGATGGTTCGGGTCTTCATTGAGGCGAGCTAACAATGACCTTGCATTAGCCCCCAAGTGCCATGGTGCATGCTTGCAGTGACATGAGACTTGCATACTTGATATAGTTCGGAATTTGAATAATGTAGCCCCCAAGTGCCGGTTGTGCCTGCAGCGACTCGGGACTAAAACAAAACCATATCCATTGTTCGGATGATGTTGCTGAAAGCCTTTGCATATCAATATTGAACCATGCTCTTTGTTGTGAAATGGTACTCTTGGATGAAGAAATAATAGCCATTGCTCTGAAATGGCTTTTGAAAACCTCAATCGTAATACTGGTTATTGATAACCATAATAAAAATCCAGCCATATTGGCTATTTAATATTCGAACAATATAATCCGGTATGAAAACCTCAATCATTCAATACTGGTTATGACAACCATAATGAAAATCCAATCGTATTGGCTATTAAAGTTTGGAATGTATAACCCAGTTGAAAAAACCGGTGCTTGATATGCAATTGTAATGAATATTTGTCCTTTCAACAACTGTACTTATCATCAATCCGTCTTAACTGTGAAAAGACTTAGCAATTTGCTTGTTGGCGACTTATAATCATGAGACCTTGTCTGCTGACAAGTAAATCCGGAGTTAAATACCCGACGACTCTTAGCCGATGGCGACTTAATGCGCATCAATTATAATCTGGGATTTTTGTAACCCGACGGCTTATAGCCTTTGTAAAAATCAAGAACGGATAACCTTTTTGAAACACCAACTTTAATATTTGATGATGGGCTTGAACTTAATCATTTATGTAAGCCATAGCTCTGCATGTCCTGCACAAAGTTTAAACAACACATGCCCCGGCGACTTAACGTTAAAAGTCAGGGCGGGTACAACCCAAACATAATATAGTCTTATGTATGTACAGAAAAGACCAATATTATGGTCGTTCAAGCTAAAATATACTAGCAACTTAACGTCAAAAGCCAGGCGAGTTACCAAACCTCGCATACTCATATAACGAGGAAAACATACTTGTAAAATTGACTTATACTGCCTACTTAAATCGCCATATCCAGTAAGGGTGACAACCCAAAGATTGGTAAGCGCATGATCCCGATGAAGCCTGCTGGCGACTTAAAGTCCATAGCCAGGGCGAGTTATCAAACCCCAGATATTCATACAATTATCGAAAGACATACCTGTAAATCGACACCATGGTGATGCCTTGATAATTATAATCCAGAGCGGGTATTGACCCGTAGGCATGAAATATCATGATTTTGATTGCTTAAGGCAAAATATCCTGGCGATTTAAAGTCCGCTATCAGGGCGGGTTATCAAACCCAAAAATGCTCAAATATAAGTCATATGATCAGGGTTGCATGGCCCGAATTGTGAAAACCATATGTTGACATGAAAGAAGGATATAAATCCAAAATTTTCAGAAAAACAGAAATCCAAAAAAATCGAGGCTTTCATAGGCCGCCAAGCCTAAAACCCAAGTGCTTTCATGGGCCGCACAGCCACTCAGTTAATCCTTGCACACCATACACTACTAGGGAAAAGCTTATAGACAGACACTTACTAGTAGCGCGGGTTTATAACCCTTGCTACTGCTACTTACTAGTAGCACGAGTTTTTACCCCCCGCTACTACTAAGTTGATAGTAGTAGCGCAGGTTTATAACCTTCGCTACTACTAAGTGGTCTCTACCATGCCCCCTGAACATGCCATAGTAGTAGCGAGAGGTATAAAACCGCGCTACTACTATCAACTTAGTAGTAGCGTAGGTTTATAACCCTCGCTACTAGTAAGTACAAGGTAGGTGAAATCCCCATATCCTCGGCCGAATCCCTCCTTTCTTCCTCACTTTCTCCTCTCTCCATAGGCTCTCCCATGGTGCTACACACCTCCTGCTCCATGGCGCCCAACGAGTTCACCTCCTTGCGTCGCGTGCCTCCTCCTCCATGGTGCCAAAAGAGGGAGGCCGCCGACGTCCCGGAGCTCGCCAGTCTTCCCCGCATCTCCATGCCCCCACGTCGGACCACCTCACCACCGGAGACGAGCCCCGATGCGCCCTCCATCTCATTCCTTTCTTTCTTGTTTCTCCTTTTCCCTCTCCATGTCCCTCCGATTTTGCTCACCTCCCATGCCCATGCCTGCGTAGGTCGTCGACATGGCCAACGAGGAGATATCTGCCTTGGTCGTGAAGAGGGCCCTCACACCGTCATCTTGCTCTCCTCTGCATTGGATCCGGTCCCTCTACAACAACCGTCGCTGGATCTGGTCTCCGCTACCCGTCCGGACCTCCGGCGACCCTTGTCGTCGCTGGATCGAACCATTGACACCATTGAAAACACGCACGGGGTCGAGATTTTTTTGGTTTTTGAAATTAATAGTAGTAGCACGGGTCACATACACACGCTACAGATAGTTACTAGTAGCGCGTGTTGAACCCACACTACTGCTAACACACGTACTAGTAGCGCCGGATGGACCGCGCTACTACTACTAGTTAGCTGTAGCGCCGCAGTAGTAGCGCAGGCACCCGCGCTACTACTAGCTTTTAGCCCGCGCTACTACTAGGCTTTTTCCTAGTAGTGATAAGCCGGCCCTCACATGAAAAACCGCCGTTTTAACCTTAACGAGTTCAGGGTCTTAGTTAAAAGATTGTCTGCCAAGAGTACGACGGGTCATTCCAGGATTACCTGGGCTGAGTAGCATCGACATAAAGGCGGGATAACTCGGAATTTGGTGTTTACACCTGGCATGTAAGCCGATCAAGAGGGTAAGCATATCTATGCTCATTGAGCAGGAAGCTCCCAAGCGACCAATAATAAGGCATGTAAGCCTGATCAAGAGGGTAAGCATAGCTATGCTCATTGAGCAGGAAGCCCCCAAGTCATCTATAATATGATAAACCAATAAGGCAGGATGCCCATGTTTGAAGTGCGCACTGCAACAAGTTCTCTTTGGCAACCTTTAATTTTTCTGAGCACTCAAACTTGCGAGAGATGAATTCTTCTTGAACCAGACGATTGAGCCGGATATTGAGAGCTCAACACTTTATGAGAGATAGATTTCCCTTGAGCCGGATTTTGAACCGGAATCTTTCTTATAACCCGGAACTCTTTTATTGAGCCGGAACTTTTTTGATTGCCAGGCACTTTTTAAGCCGGAAATTGTCTAACAACCTTTTGAATTTTTAACCAATGTGGAAGCAGCCTCCAGGACCGGGTTATTTTCTCTCCAATAACCCGGGGTTCTTGAATTTGCTGAGTCATATCCGTGTAGCCCCCGAGTCTTAAGACGGCTCAAGGAGTTGGCTTGAGATTCTTCATACTTGACAGTGATGTAAACCAGCGTATAGTTAAACAGCAGAACGCTGAATTTTATGTAAACCAGAAGCTTGAAGTGAGTTGACGATCCTCGCAATACTTGTTATATACTCCCGGTATGAGTCATTACACAACTCAGTGACATAACGGTCCCTTTTGCAGTAGACAACTTGTCCCGCATTAAAGAATTCGCAAGCCAGAGTAATTGCGCTTTTAAAGAAATTAATATGTAATATAAAAATATACTGGAGGGATTTCACCTGATATGTTAGGCCGGAAATTATCCGCCGCAGAGTTGATGATCACTACGGTGAAGTTGAAATCAATCACGGGCGAGTCGATCGCGGAAGCAGACAGATGAGTCGGTTGCGGTGTTGTAAGCCGGTGCGGACGGGAGAGTCGACCGCGGCGTTGTAAACCGGCGCGGACGAGAGAGTCGGCCGCAATGTTGGAAACAGCATGAACGCAGGCGAGTCGGCCGCGGCGCGGACGGCGAGTCCGTCGCGTGTGTTGATGTAGCGGAGGTGGCGACTTGCGCACGTATCCGTCGAGCAGCACGACACGGACAAGCGCTAGTGCAAAAATAATATTGGCTCACGCCCCTTTGCGACACCATTGTAATGAATAATGGTCCTGCGAAAAAATACTACGGACCAGAGTAATTGTTATCGAATAATATGCGCTGATAAAATACATAAGGAGGATAGCACCTGATGTTTCTATGGGTTGTCGAGCCAGTTGTCATGACGAGGCGATTATGAAGATGAATCGTGAGGCATAATTAACCGGGAACAACAGTAGATCAGCTGCTGTTGTGAACCGGCCATGACAGCAAAGCGGCTGAACATATAGCTTGAGCCACCTCTGTTCCTCTTAACAACTCTAGGTCTCAACCCTTATCTATCCTTCCGCTAATTATTTTATAGCAGTCATTAATGATAATTTCTGAGAACCTGACTATTGTAATGGACAAGAGGTCCGCCAGAGTCCAGAACCAACCATTAACTCTTTAGGGAGGTCCTATTGGGCGCCTTCTGCGCCGGTTAAGGTTCCTGGCGCCCGCGCGCATCGCCTAGCGGGCCGGCTCAACAACCTCGCCAAAAATCGAACGCAGTAGAAAAACACTTGCGGGATGTGGGATTCGAACCAACGCGCCTAGGTACATAGGTGAAAGAAACGGCAGAGTAACCACTGCACCAGGACCGCCTACATGTTCATGATCCAAAAACAAACTTATTTAATACTTCTTCTAGTACAACATGAACATAAATTCTGTACCATAAAAATCATTTCGGAAAAGGAAAACGTAAAAAAAGGAAAAGAAAATCATAGTTTTGTAATAAAAGTTCAATTTTAAAAAACGTTGGAATTCAAAAAAGTTCATCAAATTTAAAGAAAAGCACGAATTAGAAGAAAAAGTTAATCAATTCTGAAAAAAGTTCGTCAAATTTGAAAAAATAGTTCATCAATTCTGAATATAGTTCACAAATTTTAAAAAAGTTCATCGATTTTGAAAATAAGTTCATCAAATTTTAGAAATAGTTTATCAGATTTGAGAAAAGTTCATAGAATTGGAAAAAAGTTCATCAAATTTTGAAAATAGTTCATCGATTTCGAAAATAGTTCATCGATTTTGAAAATAGTTCACCGGATCTAAAAAAAGTTCATTGGATTTGAAAAAAAGTTCATTGGATTTCAAAAAAAAGTTCATCGAAATTGAAAAGAAAATTATTGATTTCGAAAAAGGTTCACCGAATTTGAAAAAGGATGAGGAGAAAAGAAAAAGAAAAAACTGAACTTACGTAGATAATAAATAAGAGGACTAAAAAAGGATTTGAGAGAAGCTGTCACGGCCGGGTGGCTCGAGCGTAGCGCTCGCAGCGGCGAGCTACTGGGTTCGATCCCTCGGTCATGCACTTTTTTTGACGTTTCTTTAGAAACAGAAGAAGAAAAAAAAGCAAAACGGGCCGAGCCCAGCTAACTCGGCTGCAGGTGTCCGTTTGCAAATTGCACTATAACGGGCGCCTGCAGCGCCAAATAGGAAATCCCAACTTTTTATAAGTCTGAAATCTCTCTCTTATATCCCATCGGGCCAATTCCTTCCCTTTTTCAATCCAAAACGTGTTTGGGCTTTTTCTTTAATCCACCAGGTCAAACCCCCGCTTGAAGCTCTGGGGACGAGGTCACCGCGGCAACAGAGACCAGCAGGCAGCCGGCGCGGGCGGCTCACGGGCGGAGGCGACGATGCAGCCCGGATTTGCGGTGGTGGTGGAAACGGCAACTCGCGGAGGAAAGGCACACCGTAGCGGCACGCGATGTGGATTCCGGCAGCTCAGTATAGCGGGTTAGCACTCCGGTGAAGGCGACTCCTGGTGCGGCGGCTCGTCGGTGAGACGGAACAAGTCCGCGCTGTTGGAAATATGCCCTAGAGGCAATAATAAAAGCATTATTATTATATTTCCTTGTTCATGATAATTGTCTTTATTCATGCTATAATTGTGTTATCCGGAAATCGTAATACATGTGTGAATAACAGACACCAACATGTCCCTAGTGAGCCTCTAGTTGACTAGCTCGTTGATCAACAGATAGTCATGGTTTCCTGACTATGGACACTGGATGTCATTGATAACGAGATCACATCATTGGGAGAATGATGTGATGGACAAGACCCAATCCTAAACATAGCACAAGATCGTATAGTTCGTTTGCTAGAGTTTTCCAATGTCAAAGTATCTTTTCCTTAGACATGAGATCGTGTAACTCCCGGATACCGCAGGAGTGCTTTGGGTATGCCAAACGTCACAACGTAACTGGGTGACTATAAAGGTAGACTACGGGTATCTCCGAAAGTGTCTGTTGGGTGACATGGATCAAGACTGGGATTTGTCACTCCGTATGACGGAGAGGTATCACTGGGCCCACTCGGTAATGCATCATCATAATGAGCTCAGAGTGACCAAGTGTCTGGTCACGGGATCATGCATTACGGTACGAGTAAAGTGACTTGCCGGTAACGAGATTGAACGAGGTATTGGGATATCGACGATCGAATCTCGGGCAAGCAACATATCGATAGACAAAGGGAATAGCGTACGGGATTGATTGAATCCTCGACATAGTGGTTCATCCGATGAGATCATCGTGGAGCATGTGGGAGCCAACATGGGTATCCAGATCCCGCTGTTGGTTATTGACCGGAGAGTCATCTCGGTCATGTCTGCTTGTCTCCCGAACCCGTAGGGTCTACACACTTAAGGTTCGGTGACGCTAGGGTTATGAAGATATGTATATGCAGAAACCCGAATGTTGTTCGGAGTCCCGGATGAGATCCCGGACGTCACGAGGAGTTCCGGAATGGTCCGGAGGTAAAGAATTATATATATGAAGTGCTATTTCGGGCATCGGGACAAGTTTCGGGGTTATCGGTATTGTACCGGGACCACCGGAAGGGTCCCGGGGGTCCACCGGGTGGGGCCACCTGTCCCGGGGGGGCACATGGGCTGTAGGGGGTGCGCCTTGGCCTAGATGGGCCAAGGGCACCAGCCCCTATAGGCCCATGCGCCTAGGGTTTCCACCATGGAAGAGTCCATATGGTGGAAGGCACCCCTAGGTGCCTTGGGGGGGAGGGAAACCTCCCCTTGGCCGCCGCCCCCCCTAGTAGATCTCATCTACTAGGGCCGGCGCCCCCCCATGGCACCCCTATATATAGTGGGGGGAGAGGAGGGATTTCAGACCAGCCCCTGGCGCCTCCATCTCCCCCCGTTACGTCTCTCCCTCGTAGTCTCGGCGAAGCCCTGCTGCTGTGACGCCCTGCATCCACCACCACGCCGTCGTGCTACTGGATCTTCATCAACCTCTCCTTCCCCCTTGCTGGATCAAGAAGGAGGAGACGTCTCCCGTCCCGTACGTGTGTTGAACGCGGAGGTGCCGTCCGTTCGGCGCTGGTCATCGGTGATTTGGATCACATCGAGTACGACTACATCATCACCGTTCTTTTGAACGCTTCCGTGCGCGATCTACAAAGGTATGTAGATGCATCTAATCACTCGTTGCTAGATGAACTCCTAGATGATCTTGGTGAAACGAGTAGGAAATTTTTTGTTTTCTGCAACGTTCCCCAACAGTGGCATCATGAGCTAGGTTTATGCGTAGTTCTTCTTGCGCGAGTAGAACACAATTTGTTGTGGGCGTAGATTTTTCATCTTTCTTGCCGTTACTAGTCCTTTCTTGCTTCAGCGGTATTGTGGGATGAAGCGGCCCGGACCAACCTTACACGTACGCTTACGTGAGACCGGTTCCACCGACTAACATGCACTAGTTGCATAAGGTGGCTGGCGGGTGTCTGTCTCTCTCACTTTAGTTGGAGCGGAATCGATGAACAGGGTCCTTATGAAGGGTAAATAGAAGTTGACAAATCACGTTGTGGCTTTAACGTAGGTAAGAAAACGTTCTTGCTAGAACCCTAATTCAGCCACGTAAAACTTGCAACAACAATTAGAGGACGTCTAACTTGTTTTTGCAGCAAGTGGTTTGTGATATGATATGGCCAAAGTTGTGATGAATGATGAATGATCTATATGTGATGTATGAGATGTTCATGCTATTGTAATAGGATTCACGACTTGCATGTCGATGAGTATGACAACCGGCAGGAGCCATAGGAGTTGTCTTTATTCTTTTTATGACCTGCGTGTCATCGAGAAACGCCATGTAAATTACTTTACTTTATTGCTAAATGCGTTAGCCATAGTAGTAGAAGTAATAGTTGGCGAGCAACTTCATGGAGACACGATGATGGAGTCATGATGATGGAGATCATGGTGTCAAGCCGGTGACAAGATGATCATGGAGCCCCAAGATGGAGATCAAAGGAGCTATGTGATATTGGCCATATCATGTCACGTTTATTATTTGATTGCATGTGATGTTTATCATGTTTTGCATCTTGTTTACTTAGAACGACGGTAGTAAATAAGATGATCCCTCACAATAAATTCAAGAAGTGTTCCCCCTAACTGTGCACCGTTGCGACAGTTCGCTGTTTCAAAACACCACGTGATGATCGGGTGTTTTATTCAGACGTTCACATACAACGGGTGTAAGACAGATTTACACATGCAAACACTTAGGTTAACTTGACGAGCCTAGCATGTACAGACATGGCCTCGGAACACAGAAGACCGAAAGGTCGAGCATGAGTCGTATAGAAGATACGATCAACATGAAGATGTTCACCGACGTTGACTAGTCCGTCTCACGTGATGATCGGACACGGTCTAGTTAAACTCGGATCATGTAATACTTAGATGACTGGAGGGATGTCTAAACTAAGTGGGAGTTCATTAATAATTTGATTAGTTGAACTTAATTATCATGAACTTAGTCTAAATATTTTACAATATGTCTTGTAGATTAAATGGCCAACGTAGTCCTCAACTTCAACGCGTTCCTAGAGAAAACCAAGCTGAAAGACGATGGCAGCAACTATACGGACTGGGTCCGGAACCTGAGGATCATCCTCATAGCTGCCAAGAAAGATTATGTCCTACAAGCACCGCTTGGTGACGCACCCGTTCTCCCTGCAGAACAAGATGTTATGAACGCTTGGCATGCACGTTCCGATGACTACTCCCTCGTTCAGTGCGGCATGCTTTACAGCCTAGAGCCGGGGCTCCAAAAGCGTTTTGAGAGACATGGAGCATATGAGATGTTCGAAGAGCTGAAAATGGTTTTCCAAGCTCATGCCCGGGTCGAGAGATATGAAGTCTCCGACAAATTCTTCAGCTGTAAGATGGAGGAAAACAGTTCTGTCAGTGAGCACATACTCACTATGTCTGGGTTGCATAACCGCTTGACTCAGCTGGGAGTTAATCTCCTGGATGATGCGGTCATTGAAAGAATCCTCCAGTCGCTTCCACCAAGCTACAAGAGCTTTGTGATGAACTTCAATATGCAGGGGATGGAAAAGACCATTCCTGAAGTATTTGCTATGCTGAAATCAGCAGAGGTAGAAGTCAGGAAGGAACATCAAGTGTTGATGGTCAATAAAACCACTAAGTTCAAGAAAGGCAAGGGTAAAAAGAACTTCAAGAAGGACGGCAAGGAGGTTGCCGCGCCCGGCAAGCAAGCTGCCGGGAAGAAGCCAAAGAATGGACCCAAGCCCGAGACTGAGTGCTTTTATTGCAAGGGAAGCGGTCACTGGAAGCGGAACTGCCCTAAGTACTTAGCGGATAAGAAGGCCGGCAAAACAAAAGGTATATGTGATATACATGTAATTGATGTGTACCTTACTAGTGCCCGTAGTAGCTCCTGGGTATTTGATACCGGTGCAGTTGCTCACATTTGTAACTCAAAGCAGGGTCTGCGGAATAAGCGGAAACTGGCAAAGGACGAGGTGACGATGCGCGTCGGGAATGGTTCCAAGGTCAATGTGATCGCCGTCGGCACGCTACCTCTGCATCTCCCTTCGGGATTAGTTTTAAACCTTAATAATTGTTATTTAGTGCCAGCTTTGAGCATGAACATTGTATCGGGATCTCGTTTAATTTGAGATGGCTACTCTTTTAAATCTGAGAATAATGGTTGTTCCATTTTTATGAGAGATATGTTTTATGGTCATGATCCTATGGTGAATGGTTTATTCTTTATGAATCTCGAACGTGATGCTACACATGTTCATAATGTGAGTACCAAAAGAAGTAAGGTTGATAATGATAGTCCCACATACTTATGGCACTGCCGCCTTGGTCACATAGGTGTCAAACGCATGAAGAAGCTCCATGCTGATGGACTTTTAGAGTCTCTTGATTATGAATCATTTGACACATGCGAACCATGCCTTATGGGTAAAATGACCAAGACTCCGTTCTCAGGAACAATGGAGCGAGCAACCGACTTATTGGAAATCATACATACTGATGTGTGCGGTCCAATGAGTATTGAGGCTCGCGGTGGCTATCATTATGTTCTCACCCTCACTGATGATTTAAGTAGGTATGGGTATATCTACTTAATGAAACACAAGTCTGAAACCTTTGAAAAGTTCAAGGAATTTCAGAGTGAGGTTGAAAATCAACGTGACAGGAAAATCAAGTTTCTACGATCAGATCGTGGAGGAGAATACTTGAGTCACGAGTTTGGCACACACTTAAGAAAATGTGGAATAGTTTCACAACTCACGCCGCCTGGAACACCTCAACGTAATGGTGTGTCCGAACGTTGTAATCGCACTCTATTAGATATGGTGCGATCTATGATGTCTCTTACCGATTTACCGCTATCCTTTTGGGGCTATGCTTTAGAGACTGCCGCATTCACTTTAAATAGGGCTCCGTCGAAATCCGTTGAGACGACACCGTATGAATTATGGTTTGGGAAGAAACCTAAGCTGTCGTTTCTAAAAGTTTGGGGATGCGATGCTTATGTCAAGAAACGTCAACCTGAAAAGCTCGAACCCAAGTCGGAAAAATGCGTCTTCATAGGATACCCAAAAGAAACTATTGGGTACACCTTCTACCTCAGATCCGAAGGCAACATCTTTGTTGCCAAGAATGGGTCCTTTCTGGAGAAAGAGTTTCTCTCGAAAGAAGTAAGTGGGAGGAAAGTAGAGCTTGATGAAGTATTACCTCTTGAACCGGAAAATGGCGCAACTCAAGAAAATGTTCCTGAGGTGCCTGCACCGACTAGAGAGGAAGTTAATGACAATGATCAAGATACTTCTGATCAAGCCCCTACTGAAATTCGAAGGTCCACAAGGACACGTTCCGCACCAGAGTGGTACGGCAACCCTGTCTTGGAAATCATGCTGAACCTTCGAACTATGAAGAAGCGATGGCGGGCCCGGATTCCGACAAATGGCTAGAAGCCATGAAATCCGAGATAGGATCCGTGTATGAAAACAAAGTATGGACTTTGACTGACTTGCCCGTTGAGCGGCGAGCCATAGAAAATAAATGGATCTTTAAGAGGAAGACAGACGCGGATGGCAATGTGACCATCTATAAAGCTCGTCTTGTCGCTAAGGGTTATCGACAAGTTCAAGGGGTTGACTACGATGAGACTTTCTCACCGGTAGCAAAGCTGAAGTCCGTCCGAATCATGTTAGCAATTGCCGCATTCTATGATTACGAAATATGGCAAATGGACGTCAAAACGGCATTCCTTAATGGTTTCCTTAAGGAAGAATTGTATATGATGCAGCCGAAAGGTTTTGTCGATCCTAAGAATGCTGACAAAGTGTGCAAGCTCCAACGCTCGATTTATGGGCTGGTGCAAGCATCTCGGAGTTGGAACATTCGCTTTGATGAGATGATCAAAGCGTTTGGGTTTACACAGACTTATGGAGAAGCCTGCGTTTACAAGAAAGTGAGTGGGAGCTCTGTAGCATTTGTCATATTATATGTAGATGACATACTTTTGATGGGAAATGATATAGAACTCTTGGACAACATCAAGGCCTACTTGAATAAAAGTTTTTCAATGAAGGACCTTGGAGAAGCTGCTTATATATTAGGCATCAAAATCTATAGAGATAGATCGAGACGCCTCATAGGTCTTTCACAAAGCACATACCTTGATAAGATATTGAACAAGTTCAATATGGATCAATCCAAGAAGGGGTTCTTGCCTGTGTTACAAGGTATGAAATTGAGCTCAGCTCAATGTCCGACCACGGCAGAAGATATAGAAGAGATGAGCGTCATCCCCTATGCCTCAGCCATAGGTTCTATTATGTATGCCATGCTGTGTACCAGACCTGATGTTAACCTTGCCGTCAGTTTGGTAGGAAGGTACCAAAGTAATCCCGGCAAGGAACACTGGACAGCGGTCAAGAATATCCTGAAGTACCTGAAAAGGACTAAGGAAATGTTTCTCGTTTATGGAGGTGACGAAGAGCTCGTCGTAAAGGGTTACGTCGACGCTAGCTTTGACACAGATCTGGATGACTCTAAGTCACAAACCGGATACGTGTATATTTTGAATGGTGGGGCAGTAAGCTGGTGCAGTTGCAAGCAAAGCGTCGTGGCGGGATCTACATGTGAAGCGGAGTACATGGCAGCCTCGGAGGCAGCACATGAAGCAATATGGGTGAAGGAGTTCATCACCGACCTAGGAGTCATACCCAATGCGTCGGGGCCGATCAAGCTCTTCTGTGACAACACTGGAGCTATTGCACTTGCCAAGGAGCCCAGGTTTCACAAGAAGACAAGGCACATCAAGCGTCGCTTCAACTCCATTCGTGAAAATGTTCAAGATGGAGACATAGAGATTTGTAAAGTACATACGGACCTGAATGTAGCAGATCCGTTGACTAAACCTCTCCCTAGAGCAAAACATGATCAACACCAGAATTCCATGGGTGTTCGGTTCATCACAATGTAACTAGATTATTGACTCTAGTGCAAGTGGGAGACTGTTGGAAATATGCCCTAGAGGCAATAATAAAAGCATTATTATTATATTTCCTTGTTCATGATAATTGTCTTTATTCATGCTATAATTGTGTTATCCGGAAATCGTAATACATGTGTGAATAACAGACACCAACATGTCCCTAGTGAGCCTCTAGTTGACTAGCTCGTTGATCAACAGATAGTCATGGTTTCCTGACTATGGACACTGGATGTCATTGATAACGAGATCACATCATTGGGAGAATGATGTGATGGACAAGACCCAATCTTAAACATAGCACAAGATCGTATAGTTCGTTTGCTAGAGTTTTCCAATGTCAAAGTATCTTTTCCTTAGACCATGAGATCGTGTAACTCCCGGATACCGTAGGAGTGCTTTGGGTATGCCAAACGTCACAACGTAACTGGGTGACTATAAAGGTAGACTACGGGTATCTCCGAAAGTGTCTGTTGGGTGACATGGATCAAGACTGGGATTTGTCACTCCGTATGACGGAGAGGTATCACTGGGCCCACTCGGTAATGCATCATCATAATGAGCTCAGAGTGACCAAGTGTCTGGTCACGGGATCATGCATTACGGTACGAGTAAAGTGACTTGCCGGTAACGAGATTGAACGAGGTATTGGGATATCGACGATCGAATCTCGGGCAAGTAACATATCGATAGACAAAGGGAATAGCGTACGGGATTGATTGAATCCTCGACATAGTGGTTCATCCGATGAGATCATCGTGGAGCATGTGGGAGCCAACATGGGTATCCAGATCCCGCTGTTGGTTATTGACCAGAGAGTCGTCTCGGTCATGTCTGCTTGTCTCCCGAACCCGTAGGGTCTACACACTTAAGGTTCGGTGACGCTAGGGTTATGAAGATATGTATATGCAGAAACCCGAATGTTGTTCGGAGTCCCGGATGAGATCCCAGACGTCACGAGGAGTTCCGGAATGGTCCGGAGGTAAAGAATTATATATATGAAGTGCTATTTCGGGCATCGGGACAAGTTTCGGGGTTATCGGTATTGTACCGGGACCACCGGAAGGGTCCCGGGGGTCCACCGGGTGGGGCCACCTGTCCCGGGGGGCCACATGGGCTTTAGGGGGTGCGCCTTGGCCTAGATGGGCCAAGGGCACCAGCCCCTATAGGCCCATGCGCCTAGGGTTTCCACCATGGAAGAGTCCATGTGGTGGAAGGCACCCTTAGGTGCCTTGGGGGGGAGGGAAACCTCCCCTTGGCCGCCGCCCCCCCTAGTAGATCTCATCTACTAGGGCCGGCGCCCCCCATGGCACCCCTATATATAGTGGGGGGAGAGGATGGATTTCAGACCAGCCCCTGGCGCCTCCATCTCCCCCCGTTACGTCTCTTCCTTGTAGTCTCAGCGAAGCCCTGCTGCTGTGATGCCCTACATCCACCACCACGCCGTCGTGCTGCTGGATCTTCATCAACCTCTCCTTCCCCCTTGCTAGATCAAGAAGGAGTAGACGTCTCCCGTCCCGTACGTGTGTTGAACGCGGAGGTGCCGTCCGTTCGGCGCTGGTCATCGGTGATTTGGATCACGTCGAGTACGACTACATCATCACCGTTCTTTTGAACGCTTCCGTGCGCGATCTACAAAGGTATGTAGATGCATCTAATCACTCGTTGCTAGATGAACTCCTAGATGATCTTGGTGAAACGAGTAGGAAATTTTTTGTTTTCTACAACGTTCCCCAACACGCGCGACTCGCCGTGCCCGGCGTAAGCCGCCCGGGGATGTGGCAGAAGCAGGAGTTTGATCGGGCAACGACTCAGCAGCGAGGTGGCGACGGCGATTTGAAGGTGAAGTGGGTGTCGGTGTTCTGGATACAGGGGTACCCAGACTTGCCTACCTGCGGCCCGCGACACGGCTCCGTCGACGGCCTCGTACGGCCCTGTTTCGACATCGACAACCAAAGACACTCGCGAGGGGCCAAGCCTCACGAGGCGGACGACACCAAGACCTCCAAGGGGATCAGCCTCCTTAGGCTGGCTCCCGAGGAGCGAAGATTTCTATGCAAGGCTCACATCGCGAGGTTCGGGTGACATGAGCCATGACGATCGAGTCTAGGCGGGTGTCAGCAGCCGCAGTCTACCAGTTTTCTCTTTGGTGCAAAGGAGGCAAGCAGCAGGCGCGGAGTCCCGAGAAAGCAGCCAAAGGTTTTCATTCTCGTGAAACAAGACCAAGACCGCCAGGACGGCAGGACGAAGGTCATCACTGAGCCCACCACAGCGTCACGACCAGGGGCTTTTGCAGGCGAAGACCACTTTAGTCAGGATAAGATGTACTTGTTGTCTCCCTTCAAATTTGGCCATTGTGGGATCCCTTCTCGCCTCCATTCGGGAAGAGGATCAAGGCGACTATAAATAGGACCTAGCCACTACCATAGGGAGAGAGGAGATCCACTCCATCCTCAACAGCTCACTCGAGCCCAAGAACACACATCCTGAGGTTGTTCCCCACTGTACTAGTTCATCCTCAGCCCCTCGAGGAAAATCCACCACAAAGCAGGAGTAGCGTTTTACACCGCACACTACTAGGAAAAGGCATGCTAGTGGCGCACCGAATTTGCCTTCTAATGGCGCACTACTGGTGCGCCACTGGCATCACGCCATTAGAATTAAATTCTAATGGTGCACCACATGTGCGCCATTAGTATCTGGTGTTCTAATGGCGCACCACGTAGTGCGCCATTAGTATAGCCCACAGTGCGCCACTATTATCTGCTATACTTATAGCTCAGCACATGGTAGTGCGCCATTAGTAACAACTTTTTTAATTCTTTTCTTCTTAATCTCAGGTCACTATTTCACATATGAGATATTCAACACATATATATATATACAACAAGCATCCATATAGCAATCATATCCAACACACAAGTTTCATCATATATACATACATAGCCAACACATAGTTCCGTCGTTACAAAAGTTTCACATTGTTCATCCAACACCGTTATCCATCAATTCACAAAAGTTTCACATTGATACAAAATAAAAACACAAATGGAAAAGAAGCACTCCATCCACGCAAGCTTCCGTCAATTAAATCAAATCGGGAAAATGATAAACAAGAAGTTAGAAGAAGAAAAAGAAGAAGACTAGAAGAATACTAGAAGAGGAAGAACACTAGAAGAAGAATAAGAAGAGTTTTGGAAAAGAAGAAGAATAAGAAGAAGACTATAAGCTTATTATGTAAACTTGATCATTTTGTGCTAACATAAGTTATTTTGGAGCTAACCTATAGGAAGCTAAGCATATAAGGTCTAAGTTAGTATATTAGAGCCAACTTAAGTAAAATGAAGCTAACCTATGTCATTTTTGGAAAAGAAGAAGAATAAGAAAAAGACTATAAGCTTATTATGTAAACTTGATCATTTTGTGCTAACATAAGTTATTTTGGAGCTAACCTATAGGAAACTAAGCATATAAGCTCTAAGTTAGTATATTAGAGCCAACTTAGGTAAAATGAAGCTAACCTATAGGAAACTAAGCATATTAGAGATAACATAGGTAACTAAGTATATATATATATATCATTTTGGATAGCTAACCTATAGGAGATCTGACATACCTGACAAAGTAGGAAGTTCTTCTCCTTCTTCTCCTTCATCTCCCTGATGCGCCTAGAGCGGCGAGGCGGTGGAGGCAGTGGAGGTAGTGGGATGTAGTCTTCTACCACAATTGGCGTGGTCATGTCGCCCAGCTGTGGGATCGCCGGCGCCACCACCGGTGTGTGGTCATTGTCAGGCACCACCACCATCGCGAGGCCACCTTCAGGCACGACCATCGCTAGGTCATCCTCAGCCACCTCCATCTCTTGCCCATGGTCAGCCACCACCATCTCTTGCCCTTGGTCAGCCACCACCAGCGCTAGGTCATCCTCAGCCTGATGCCCATCGTCATCATGCAGCTCCTCATCCTCACTCTGCTCCTCTTTTCCCGCACTCCAGTCCGAGGCCTGGCCTTCTTCATAGGAGAATCTGAATTATTTCAAATTCAAAATTTATCACTTTGTAGATAATAAATCAAATCCACAGTACAATCTAAAATAACAAGAAACAGAACTCAGTTGTTCCAATCTATATGCCACTGGATGAAGGTCAACATCTATGAATTAACTCAATCCCTGAGGCAACTAGTTGGAACTTGCAAGCGCATGTACTCTACTACTACCTAGCAACAGGGCAGTCCTGCAGTTCTTGTTGTTTGCCGCAAGATGAAACTTATTAAGCATTCTGCCTAGACATCATTAATGGAACAACCGAACTGAATCTTCAATCACATCCATTGCACCTTCCCTGGAGAACAATGCCCTCATCTATTTTACCATCTCAGAAAGTTCACAGTCTATTTTCCTATCCCAGGCTGAGCAACTAACACAACCTTCTCATGTTCACCGCTAGAAAGTAGAAACATCCCATCTCTAATGAAAAGATAGCACAGTTTCAAAAAGAAAACAAACAAAAGTAGCAGGAACTCTGATTCTCCTATATAGTTACAAAAAATGCAGTACAAAAATGCAGTACAATTTGAATCGTGAACCCTAACTTTTGGAGCATGTGCTTTCTGTCTTGAAATTCCTTTTGGAGCATCGGTTGGAAGGAATGGGGAATGGTGGAGAGAGGGAGGAAGGAGGAAGGAGGAGAGGTACCTGGTCGCCGGAGGGGTCGGAGTCAGGGTCGGCGAAGGGGTCGGGGTCGGGGTCCGAGCTCGTCCGGGTCCTCGCTCACCGCGGTCGAAGGAGAGCAGGGGCCGGTGGCGGAGGATGGCAGGGGCAGGCCGGGTGGGCACGTCGGGGCCGCGCTCGCCGTCTGCTGCAGGGGACGGAGGAGGCCCTCGCTCGTCGGAGGGAGGAGGAGAGGAGAGGAGCGGGCGGCGCGCGCTCGGCCGATCCCGTTCGGGGGGCG
>NC_041391.1:79960940-79971734 GCF_002162155.2 Triticum dicoccoides
GGGTGGGCACGTCGGGGCCGCGCTCGCCGTCTGCTGCAGGGGACGGAGGAGGCCCTCGCTCGTCGGAGGGAGGAGGAGAGGAGAGGAGCGGGCGACGCGCGCTCGGCCGATCTCGTTCGGGGGGCGCGGGGGCGGTGGGGGTGGACTCCTGCGGGGGTCGGGGCGGCGGCGTCGGGGCAGCGCAAGACCACAGCGGCGGCGGCGGCACCGACGTCGTGCAGGCGCGACGGACGGAGGGGGCGGAGCAAGGGAGCGGCGGCGTACGGTTGGGTCGAGTGGATCTGGCGAGGGAGGGAGGGAGGCAACAGTGAGAGGGGGACAGGTGAACTGGGGAGAGGGATCTAATGGCGCACGCAACCATAGTGCGCCATAAGTACAACCACTCTAATGGCGCACCCCGCGACGGTGCGCCATTAGAATTTATCAAAATAGAAATAATTTTTTAAAAAATATCATCAAATTTGTTATTTGAAAATATTTATGAATATGAAAAAATATCATCAAATTTATTATTTGAAAATATCATCAAATTTCTTATTTGGAAATATAATCAAATTTGTTTTTTTTGCAATTTTAGTTGCATCCATTTGTGACGGTGGAGCGGGCCGGGGAGGGTGCGGGGGAGAGAGTGCGATGGGACGTCGGCGGCGGTGGAGTGGGGAAGGGTGCGGGGGGTCGGCGGCGGCGGTGGAGTGGGGAGGGTGCGGGCAGGGGGTCGGCGGTGGAGTGGGAATGGTGTTTTTTATATTTATTTGTGTTTAAATATGTTCAAACTTGTTTAAATCATAACAGTAATATTTTTTATGCATTTTAAATGCTGTTTTTTATATTTATTTGTGTTTAAATATGTTCAAACTTGTTTAAATTATAACAGTAATATTTTTTATAAAAATAGTAAAAAAAATTTAAAAAATATGTTCAAAAAGTGCGGGTGTGGGGGGCTGGGTGCTCCGGCGGTGGAGCGGGGGAGGGTTGCGATGGGTGGAGCTAGCGGGGAAGGGTGCGGGTGCGATCGAGATGGAGGGGGATCGAGATCGAGATGGAGGGGGAATCGAGATCAAGTGTCCTCATGAATTCAAAAAGTGCCCATGAAATTTAAAAATATTCATGATATCAAAAAGTGCCCATGAAATACAATCGAGAAATGAAGACTACGATTTAAAGTGCCCATTAGAAGTTTTGCAAAAAAAAAGAATAAAACAAAATTTACAGTAATGGCGCACTGCCTGCTCGGTGCGCCATTAGTAGTTATAGATAGTAATGGCGCATGATGGACCAGATGCGCCATTAGTATGTATGGGAAAATGGAAAATAATAATAATTCATACTAGTGGCGCACCCTGTTTACGGTGCGCCATTAGTGTCTTCCACACTAATGGCGTATCACAAGCAGGTGCGCCATTAGTATATAGTAGTGGCGCACTACTTCCACGGTGCGCCATTAGAATCAATCCTATCTATAGCCCTTTTCCTAGTAGTGGCAAGGTGGTCCGAACCTGGGTAAATTTCAGTGTCCCATTTCCTTCGAGCTCGACGTGCTAGGCTGTGAGATTGGCGAGTCGGCAGACTGGGGAGAGTGAGATCTTTGCATGCACCCCAGAGTTTGAACCTCTCAAGGGTTTGCGGAACCCAAAGTCTGACATTTTAGGCGCCAGGTAGGGATGAGTCGGAGCTTCTCTTCCGTCGATCGATTCGCCACTGCTCCACCGCCTCCATGTCTGACGCTCCGAGGGCTCGCATTAAGCACTGGTTTGTTCGGATAGCCCAGGGAACAACAACTAACCAAGAAGATCTCCACTCCGCGCTGCTCGCGGCCCACGCGCCACCTGGAGCCGTTGGTCGCGGGCTCCATGGGCCACCGCCGTACTCCCTCGTGCCGCGCCGCTGTGCGGTCTTCGAGCTATGCCACAACAACAACACTGCACACTCGCCGGGAGCAGGCAAGCATGCGAGCCGCGCTCATCGTGGCCCGGGAGCTGCTGCGATGCAGGCTGGCAGAAGGCGGCCGCGATGCCCTGCTGGAACGGGCCGCCGAGATGCTGGACGCCGCGTGCTGGGGAGCGGCACCGTTCTACGCCATGCCTATGTTACAAGCCGTGGCGGGGGCGTGTGCGCCCTCGCCATGACCACACGCCCCCTGAAGCTCCTGGGGGGCCTCTCGGCGTCACCCACTCCGACCGTGCTGCCTCAGGGCGAGGCAGACCCGGGCAACATCCCCTAGGGTCACACCCGGGCGCCAGCCCGTGCCCCTCGGGACCTGGAGCTAGGCTCGGAGGGCAGCAACATGGGGCACACGGGCAGCGGCTCGGGCGCGGCCAACCCTAAGGCCTACGTACCAACCGTGATGGATCTGCGATACACGTCAAGAGAGGGCCCCAGCCGGCTCCCCTCACCAGGCTGGGTGCTCGAAGCACATGAAGCCGAGGCTCTCCGTGAGCCACCCAGAGCTTCACCAACACCTTCAACGACAACGGTCACTGGGTACAGCCGATGCCTCAGGAGCACGATTAGACTAACCATGAACCGCAGGTGAACCCAGCCACAACCGCCGCTAGGCCCCCCAGGGTGATGGCCCTACTGCGGGCGGGAAAAGAGCCTAGGGGCAGCGCGAGGGGAGCCCGGAAGCGGGGCCTCCCCCGCGCCGTATGGAGCAAGGCGCAATACTGAGGTAGGTCCTCTGTCGGGGAACGCGCCGGCGAGCCCTTCCCCCCGGCGGAGGGCCTACGGTCGCCGAGGGCGCCGCCAGTGTCCTCCTTGCCCCTTCGTCTCGTCCTGGTTTCCGGACGCCCCAATGGTGGTCCGGGTGGCGCAGGGCGGGCCCTCGTCAGGCGACATGAAGCAAGGCCCCATGCGTGTGAAGGTCTCCGCTCGTGACACTCTCATGTAATAATGAGTGGGGCTGTACATGCCCCAGAGTCTCCTGAGTGCCGCCCTAAGGCCTCACGGGGGCTCCCACCCACGTCCAAGTGGAAGCACCATGCTCCGCGCTGGCCGTCGACACTGTCCCCCAATGACTATGCCCACATCTAGTGGAAGCACTTAGCTCCGCGCTGGTGAGAAGACCAGAATATTAGCTAGGCACCGGACGCGACTATTTGCTTTTGCCCCTTTTTTCTGTAACCCAATTTTCCGTCTCTTGGAAAGAATTTGGAGTTTCGTGTGCTTATCAAAAGAAAAACGGGGGGAACTTTTCTTGACTTGTGCCGTTTTCTTGCTTTCTGGCTTCATGTTTAAAAGCAAGGATCACGCCTGCTGCCCCCCTCCCGCGAGCGTCCCGCGAGCGGGAGCTGGGTGTGGTACACGTGCATTGAGCATGTTTGGGCTAGCCCCGAAGGTGCTGAGGCCCCTCCCGGGGGTCAGGAATACGACCACTACGCGTGTACCTTGCCGTAACCCAGCAATCGACTCCTTGCGAGGAACTCTAGGGCAGGTCAGCAGGCTCCTTGGGAGGTCTAAAACCTCACGAGCGCCCGACAAGCTCACCTCGGGGAAGAGCGCCACTACGGCATCAGGACCCGCAGAACCAAAGATAAGTCACAATAATTACCCCACTCGGAACCCGCCGGCTCGCCGGGGCACACTCCAGGTCCTACTTCAAAAGCATTTGATCATTCCATACATCATAAGGGGCCCCACTTTTTAAAAAATGCTCTCACGCCCCACAAGGCTATGTCTGGAATTTCTTTTCATTCAGGCCGAAGCAAAGAAGAAACATAGGCCTAGTTGGATGCGCCGTCTTCACCATCTCCGTCCGCTCTATCATGATCCTCCTCCTCAGCCTTGCTACCTGCACCGTCTCCTTCAGCCGAAATCACGGCCGTGTCATCCTCGGGAGCAAACTCCGCTACTAGGGAATCCACATGATCATCCACCCAGCCGGCCTGGCTGTCCTGGATGACCACGGGCACAGGGGCTATCACGGCATCAAAATCAAAGTGAGGATCATAGTTGAGGAGGTGGCTGAAGACGCGCGAGAACGCATGACCAAGAAGACCCCGACTCCTCTCTTCAACAAGCTCGCGAGCCCTCGCGACCCGATCCTCCAGGCGGGTCATGATGTCAGTGAAGAAGCGGAGGTGGCTGGCGTAGTCATCCTCATGCGGGTGAGGAGCACTCTCATCACAAGTGGCGCCCAAGGCTCGGTTGGCCCTGACTCTGAGGGCCTGGAGCATCAAGGCGTGCTCACGCTGCATCATCGGGCGGCGGTTCGCTTTGTCCATGGTCTTCTCCGCGAGGGACGTGACATCCTCGATCTGCTACTGAAGGGAAGATAGGTTGGTGCGAGCAGAGGCCAAGGCGGACTCGGAGGAGGCATGAGCTTCCTTGGCAGCTCTCTCGCGCCGCTCCGCAGATTCCAGCTTCGTCTTCAAGGCGGCAGTCCTTCCCTCAAGCTCGGCCTCCAGGAGCTCCAACTTTAGGTGATATACGTCTGCAAGAGCCGCACGAACCCCCGCCACCTTCTGATTGACCTCCTACTGAACCCTGGCCTCCCGAGTGGCAATGACATCCTCAGCAGTGGTTGCCTAACGCTCCCTCACCTCCAGTTGCTCAAGATCCAGGCTACACTCCACAACGTCCAGTGCTAGCTCCTCCTCGCGCTTCTGGATTTCCACGTCTTTAGGAAGTGCTTCACCTAGTGATGCAGCCAAGGCAGCCCTGCGTGCTTCAACCTGCTGCTCAAGGGCGGCGTTTGAGGCCTGGAGTTTCCGCTCGCGGTCCTCAGCCGCCTCGCGACGATGGTCGGCGGCCCTAGCCTCCTCCCGAGCGCAGGCGCAAGCTGCGCGAGAAATTGCAAGGGATTCCACGGTGTTGGCGCTTGCTCGCTCATGCTGAAGGCGCCCAAGGTTGATGGTGACCTTCAGTTGGTGCCATTCGCGCGCCAGGCAGAGATCCTATGTCTCCAGGCGGGCGTCGACACCAGCAAGCTCTCCTCCAAGTTGAAGCAGCACACACATCGCCTGGCCAAAAAGCTCATGGAGGACAGTGCTGAACCCATGCATGAAATCCAGCGCGCGACCAGGACCTCCCTCAATGCTGGGGGCTGGCGGAGGGGCGTGGAGCGGCTCGCCTGCCTCCGGTGAGGGGCTAGGTGGCGCGGTCCTGCTGCTTGAAGACGTAGCCGACGTCGAGGGTGCCCAACCGTCGGTAGTGGCTAACGGCGGGGCCCTCACTACTAGGGAAAACCCTATACACAGAATCTTAGCAGCAGCGCGGTTCAAAAAGGAGCGCTGCTGCTAATTAGCAGTAGCGCGGGTGTGGAAAACCCGCTACTGACAAGTGTTTAGCAGTGGCGCGCTCGGTGTAACCTGCGCTGCTACAAATATTGACTGATAGTGCCCCCCAAACTCCATTTAGCAGCAGCGCGGTGCCGCGAGCTGCGCTCCTGCTAAAGCTGTAGTAGTAGCGCGGTTTTTTTGAGGTCGCTGCTGCTAATTTTCAATTTGGGCACACTTTTTGTCCCGGTTAGTAGTAGCGCTTCTGCCGAAAGCGCGCTGCAACTACTTTCTTATCAGCAGTGCATTTTACGTCCCGCGCTACTGCTAATCCGCACCAACCCACCACCTTTTCCCCACCCGTCCCCCCTCCCCCTCCTCTCTTCCCTTTCCCCTACCTCCCACATCCTCCCACTCTCACTCTTCTTCTTCCTCAACACTTCTCCCCCATTACTCTCCCTCTTCTACCCACCTTTCTCTCTCTTCATTACTCCTACCTAACTACACCACCTCCATCAATGCATCTCCTTTCTCTTTTTCCTCCCCCTCCACTAGTTTAAGTTGTCTCCTCCCAAATTACGTAGCTAGGTAGATGTAGCATTTAGTTAAGTGACCTATTTTCCCCTAACTAGATCTATCTTCGTCAAGAAGAGCTTTGTGCACTTTTGATCTCCCTACATCATCATCTGCACCGTGTGCTTGATCTCGAGATAGAGGTGATTAAAATTTCATGCTTTTGCAAAATGGAAATATGTTTATGTGTGTGTGATATGTTTATGGAAATTGTGTGTGTGGCATGAGTTGACGCCAAATTGTGCTTTTGAGTTGCCTATGTTTTGCTGAAATGTCGATTTATTTCCGTTTCGGCGAATTCCGGGCAAACTCTAGATCTATATATGTCCTATTTTTAAGGAAGGTCATGCTGAATTTTTGTATGACTTTGATGCATGCATGAATTTTTATAATCAATTTGTTTATTATTACCGTGCAGAGTTGACGATGGTCAGTGGAATGATGGTGGATAGGTGGTTGTGGTCGGCGGTGCAGGACATGAAAGAAAATAACAGGACAGAGGTTTTATGTCCGTGTCGAAAATGCAAAGGAATAGTTTGGCTTGACCCCCATGACGATGGTCGTGTCGAAGCGTACCTGCTCATGACTGGTTTCATGGATGGCTATACTCGGTGGATAATTGAAGATGAGGATGACGATGTTGAGGATGTCGATGGGGCAGGCAATGATGACACGGGGCAAGACGAAGAGATGATCGATAATGGTGGCGGAGAAGAGGCCGGACATGGTGGCGGAGAAGGGGCCGGACATGGCGGAGGAGAAGGGGCCGGACATGGCGGCGGAGAGAACGACATGGACTCCACGCAGCAGAGTTCATCGGTACTAAGTTCAATCATGCGGGACCCTCATGTTCAAGCATTGCTTCGCAAGGAGACGAGTACTGAGAGAGCTGCTTCTAGAGAGGAGGCTAAGCTGGAGCAACTGGTGGTAGACTCGAACACTCCATTGTATGATGGTTGCAATCCTGAGGTGACCCACTTGAGTTTCACGCTCCAACTCCTGAAGACGAAGGCTAAAAACAAATGGACCGACACTAGCCTCGATGAGCATCTCAAGTACCTAAAGGATGTTCTTCCCACGGGTAATCTATGTCCTAGTAGTGTTGATGAGGCCAAGAAGATCGTGTGCCCTCTTGATCTGCCACACGTTAGATACCATGCATGCATCAACGATTGCATAATTTATCGGAAGGAGCACGCGGAAAAAACAAGATGTCCGGTGTGCAATGCTTCTCGATACAAGAAGGCTAGGAAGAAATGTCCCCAGAAAGTTGTATGGTACTTACCGATCACTCCCCGTCTCCAGAGGTATTTTTGTTGCCTTTCGGATGTTTTACGCCACATACATGTGTGTTTGCAGGGCGAAGAAACCCCGCGCACCATACTCTACTTGATAAAAGGCCAGAAGGTTGACATGGAAAGGGGATGATATTGAACCCCTTGAAACCCACGTTCCACAACCAGCCGATCCCCGCTGGGCACTTCAGGGTTAGCTTGTCCAGTGTGAAATCAGGGCACGAGGCGTTGCCTCCTCCAGTATAGCATGTGGAGAGGAAGATGAGACCCCGCCGCGGATTGGAAGCTGCAAGGGGTGGGTGCTGCTATGGCCGAAGAATCTTATTCGTCTGGAGCCGGCCGAGAGCACACCAATAACCACACATCAACAAGCATGTGTGAAGACCACCACCCCGCCGGCCTATGCAATTATCAGCTCCTGTAGTGCCGAGTGAGAGCGGCAGACGACGTGATGAAGGGGGTGCAATAGTACTGGCTGATGTAATCGGTCCTGTAGAATAGAGAATGGATGATGAGAAGGAGGTCGACCCTATGGGTTTCCTCAATACAAACACGTATGACTGTGACATAGATATGATGAGTCAACCATATGACAAATCGGGCTATCAGCATGCTAATGAGGATATGGATGATATGCCCGGGCAGGAAGGTCGTTGGAAGGATTGCAAAAAGTCTCTCTTCATGAATTCCTCACAGGACACGCCTGAAGGTGTCGCCTCAACACAGGCTCAACTAGCCCGGGAACCCTGGGGCAGGGGTTAAGGAAGGGTCTAGAAGGTGTGCCCAAGAAAAAGGAGAGGAAGAGATCGGGGAAGATAACTTCCTCCAAACAAGCCAGAGCACAAAGCAACCAGACGATGCATTCTGAAGAGCGTGTACCTGTGAAAGGTGCGTCCATGTTCCATCTCACGGGCGAGCCGATGCTACCGCCGAAACTACTGGAGGCACTATCAGGGGATCTCAGGAGACTGCACGACCATGTGCCGTTGACTGAGAAAAGCCTACTAGCCTCAAAGGATCCAGGATATCTGACATACGCGGCTCCTGTGCCTGAGGGGAAGTGCTACGTCGAGACACGGCCCGTGGAGGTGTTCTTCTTGCGGTTTGACCATATCTTTGAGATGTTTCTGACAAGGCGGCTCGATTTTACAATCGTCCGCTTTTTTGCGCTACATATGAGCTCTGTCATGAAGAGTGAAGAAGTCTCGCAAATCTGTGTGGCGGATCCATACTAAATGCACGAGTCTTTCTTGAGTCTCGGCGACTTTGAGCGTGAAACTGCTAGGGAGTACCTCCAAAACTTCATGGTACAGAATAAGGACCGTGAAATTGTCCTCGTGCCTTATCATCCAAAGTAACTCAGTTCCGAACAACCCTTTCGTACATTTCAATCATTCTCTCTCTCTCTCTCTCTCTCATATGGGGAATAATTTGAGGTGTCTTTTCCCCACAGCAACGGGCGTGCCGTCCTTATTGTTCTTTACCCGCAAGTCTCCCACGCCGTGTATTTTGACCCTTCCAGAGACTACGAGAAAAAAGACTACACCCACATAATGAATATTCTAGATGATGCTCTCCAAGGCTTCAGCATTAGAGGTGGCCACATGCAGATCAGGAAACAAAGGAACAAGAAGATGGGTTTCGCACATAAAACTAACTTCTCCTGCATCCATGTCCCAAAACCAAGCAAGAAGGATGGATTCTACATCGTCCAACTCATGATTTAGTTCAACACGGATCACCAAAAGCTTCGCATGAGAAGCAGAAATGATGATCATATCCACAAGTGGCTAGAATCTCATGGAGAAGCGGATTATAAACTTAGAGATGACTTCTTTCACATCCAAAGGGACATTGCGACGATCATCATGAAAGAAGTCGTCGATGAGAAGGGGATGTTCCACCACAACCCTATATCGCGAGCCGACGTCCGAACTCGCATAGGCATGCGACGTCTAGACCTCACGCCGTTCAAGAAGCTAGGGTCCATCCTCGATGATATGGAAGGATGGAACTTCTAGTGATTTATGATGACGATGATGATGATATGTGTCGGTTGAACTTGTATACTTTTTGTAGCGATGAAACTTTGTGATGTCCACGGTCCCTGCCAAACTTGCGTAACACTACTTTGTTAGTTTGCGTATGATGACCTGCATACCTCTAGTTAATTAGTTTGCGTACTGTATGTTGCATCTAGTTGCTAACACTTTCTTTTCCAGTGTTGCTCTAGTATATTTTGTTGCATATATATGATTGTACATCCTCTTCATGAACATGCATCTCTAACAGGTACCTAGTTTCTTGATGGCGAGATGGAAGTGCTATGTCGTGTACAAAGGGAAGGTTCCGGGGGTGTACAACGAGTGGCCTGAGTGTCAGGCGCAAGTGAATGGGTTCTCTGGCGCCAGCCATAAAGGCTTCAAAAGCAGACAAGAAGGCGAAGCTAGTTACTTGAGGTTCACGCTAGCGCGAGAGAGGACTCGTAACCGCCGCCTCATGTACTACATAGTTCCGCTCTCACTCATAGTGATAGCTCTTCTCGCGTATACCTTTGCTTAGATGGATGACGTTGTAGTTGCAAGTATTCGAGACTTGCATGTATCTCTATTTTTGAGATGATGACAAGATACCACTTTGTGTTGGATGATGATTATGATGAGACTATTTGTATGTATATGCTATGATTACATTTGTGGTCTCGCAGGCATTTCTATGTGTATCATGATGACATTTGTATGTGTATCATGATGACATTTGCATGTGCTAAAGATTCTTATATAAAGCTTGTTCAAATACAAAACAAATATGCAGAAAAATATATATTAAAATTAGCAGTAGCGAGTGGAGAAAAGTTAGCAGCAGTGCGGTAGTATCAGTAGCGCGCACACGTGAAGCACGCTATAGCTATTAGCAGTAGCGAGCTCCACAGAAGAACGCTGCTGCTACACTTGTATATCAGTAGCGCGGGCACGCACGCGCTGCTGCTATGGTTTAGCTGTAGCGCCTTATTAGTAGCACCGCCTCCCGCGCTACTGATAACCCTAAAACCCGCGCTGCTGCTAGGCTTTTCCCTAGTAGTGCCTTGGCACACCTTCTGCACCCCAGACTAGGCCACGAAGGAACGATGTTGGAAGCTCAAGGCTGCGGCCCCCAGCAGCGCGTTAGCCGCTTGGATTGTCCTCGTGCCTCGCACAGGAGTCAGGCACGGGGGGATTGGAGTCAGGAGCGGGCAGAGGGCCCCCGGAAGACACCTGTCCTGAGGTCTTGTCGCTGCGGCCAAAGGGATCCTGCGGAGCCTTGGTCGGGGAAAGATGCGACACGCAAGAAGTCACTGGAATAAGGTACTTACTCATCCACGACTATATACTTCCTCTACTTCAGCGGCCGGTAGGCATCACCATTGCAGCTCGAAGGCCCTTTCCTCTTGCGGAGTGCTTCAAGATTCAGGCGAAGTCGACCGGGCTTCGGGGAGCGATCCTTGACATCTAGAGTGCTTGGCAGGGCTCCTTGGGCAGCAACCTCAGGAGCGCCACGAGGCACCTGCCCCTCAGCTATTGCCTCGGGATCGCTCGCCCTAGTCTCGGTAGTGGTCGCCTCAAGGGCATCGGGCCGCACTAGCCCCCCAGTGGCCCCTTCAGGGGCTCTCACCAGGACCTCAGGAGCGTCGGCCTCTTGGGCAATCGGCGGCACCTGACCCTCGCTGGTTGTCC
>NC_041391.1:79972057-79998377 GCF_002162155.2 Triticum dicoccoides
GGAGCAAGGGAGCCACGAGGATTCTCGCGAGGCCCCTCGAGGCTTGCCAGGCACAGCCCCCACTCGTCGAAGAGGGTCATATGCTTCACAAATCCGCCTTTTTCGAGCACTGGTACAAGAGGCAGCCCTTCCCTGGAAGCACGGCTGGCTCTGGGTCGCCCGTCAGAAGCCCGAGCACCATGCGCAACATCTTGGAAGGAAGCGCATGCACTTGGAGCCTCATGGGGTCCTTGGCATCGGTGAAGGCCCACATTGGGCGGGAATGGCGCTGGAGCGGGGTGATGCGCCATTGGATGAATTCCTGCACCACTATCGGCGCCTTCACCCCGAGCTTCTTCAGCCTAGTCAATCAAGTCCAAACACGGGCAAGCCGATGGTCTACAAGCTTCACATTCCCCCAGCCGGAGCTGGGCACCGCTGGCGCTCGAGGGGTGAGGAGCAGGGGGCTGCGTGTGCCGGCGTCTACAAACAACCACTATTTCCGGAACCCCTGCGCATCTGGCGAGAGCTCGAAGTCAACCCCCAAGACAGCCGTTGCCGCAACATCCTGGAAGGCCATGCACCCTGAGCGCTAGCGGGCGTCAACCAAACAAAGCAAGAAGAAATGGCGAAACAAGGCTACAGAAGGAGTGATGCCGACCATGGCTTCACAAAGGAAGGTGAAGACAACGAGGAGGATGATGGATCGGGGGTCCAGGTGCAGCGCATGGATATGCTAGTGTGAGAGTATGGCGTTGAAGAAAGGGAAGAAAGGAGGAATCAGGCCCGCGAAGAGGGAGTGAAGATGGATAGGGATCTCGGTTACATCCATGTCGACCGCAGACCGAGAGGCAGGCCAAGCAATCATTGCCTTCCACTCATTGGAATCAGTGGCAAGTGCTAGGAGGACCTTGGCCAGCCCCTCTCAGTTGATCACCGTCAATCACTCGAGAGCAGGTTCCAAGGCCGGCGGGGATTCGGCCGGAGCATGGGACTTCCCCTTCTTCTTCCTCTGCTGCGGGGCCATGGCGGAAGCAAGGAGGGGGAAAACACTAACGCCGGATCCGCAAGAGGGGTTGCAAGTTCAAGGGGAGAGAAGGAGCCAAGGCCAAGCGTGACAATCAACGGAGGCAGGCTGTGCTAGCAACATGCGGCTGCAAGGCCTAGCGGATTTCAAGGCGGCGTAGGGAAGTGGAGACACCCACGTCCCATCAATCTCCATGCGTCGCCCAAGAACGCAGTCGGTTAGGGCCCGCGACACTCCGTACTTGCCCTTTGGCTTCGCCTAGAAGGCATGTCCGAGCGCGCCTTGGGCCCGGGGGCTACTGTTGGCATTCTGGATATAGGGGTACCTAGACTTGCCTGCCTGCGGCCCGCGGCATGGCTCCATCGATGGCTTGGTATGACCCAGTTTCGACATCAACAAACCAAGACCCTTGCGAGGGGCCAAGACTCGCGAGGTGGACGACACCAAGACCTCCAAGGGGATCAGCCTCCTCAGGCTGGCTCCCAAGGAGCGGAGATTTCTATGCAAGGCTCACCTCGCGAGGTTCGGGTGACGTGAGCCATGATGATCAAGGCCAGGTGGGCGCCAGCGGGTGCAGTGTACCAGTTTCCTCTTAGGTGCAAAGGAGGCAAGCAGCAAGCGCGGAGTCCCGAGGAAGTAGCCAAATGTTTCCATTCCCGTGCAACAAGACCAAGACCGCCAGGATGGTAGGACGGAGGTCCTCACCGAGCCCATTGTAGCATCACGACCAGAAGCTTTTGCAGGCGAAGACCACTTTAGACAGGATAAGATGTACTTGTTGTCTCCCTTAAAATTTGGCCATTGTGGGACCCCTTCCCGCCTCCATTCGGGAAGAGGACCAAGGCCACTATAAATAGGACCTAGCCACCACCATGGGTAAAGAGGAGATCCACTCCACCCTCACTAGCTCACTCGAGCCCAAGAACACACCTCCTGGGTTGTTCCCCACTATACTAGTTCATCCTCAGCCCCTCGAGGCAAATCCACCACAAAGCAGGAGTAGGGTTTTACACTGCAAGATGGCCCGAACCTGGGTAAATTGTTGTGTCCCATTTCCGTCAAGCTCGACGTGCTAGGCTGTGAGATTGGCGAGTCGGCAAACTAGGGAGAGTGAGATCTTCGCACGCACCCCAGAGTTCAAACCTCTCAAGGGTTTGCGGAATCCAAAATCTGATAGTGGCGACTCCGTTGAAGCAGGGTAACCTGGCGGCGTCTCAGTAGCGTCTCAAGACAACGCGCGGGTGGCGGAGGCGACTCCGTTGAAGTAGAGTAACCCGACGGCGGCTCAATGGCGGCTGGTCGACACGGCCGTGGGGACGGTGGAGGCAGCACAAAGCGGAGTCGGCAACACAACGAGAACAACAACTACTTAGACCAGTTTGACGTATGCGGAGGCGTACAGCGGTGGACTGGCGCCGACGAGTTGAGCTTGAATCTCTTAGCGTGACTATCGCCTAGATAGCCTTCTTTATTTCCTTTCTTTTTGTCTCGGACTATCCGAGACACTACCACTACAAAAAAAAGACACATCCGTGACATTTTGGGCCGAAAGAATTTTTTCTGTCATACATATGACACTTCTATGACAATAATTGTGACAAAACCCGGTATCATCATAGATGTGGTGGGCTCCTACTTCCATGACAAAAAATCATGATAGAAAATGGGCTTTTCATCCTGGGCGGGCCGGAGACGCAGCTGCATGACATTCTTTGGGCCGTCCATGACGGAAAAAACCGTGGTAGAAGCGAGGGCGAGGAAAATTTCGAGGAGTTCCCGGTTTTGGTGGGCTATCGGGGGCTGAGCGATGCGCGTGTCTCTCGTACACGTACGCGCGTGTGTGCGAGGCGTTGGCTCTAACTGAACCCGAGCGAGGCGTTGGGATCTAACTGAACCCGAGTGATTGCACTGCAGGCTACGCGTTACTGAACCCGAGCGATCGATCGATGGCTGTTAACTGAAGCCGACCGATTGGATGAACAGTGAGTGTTGCGGGGGTTTGGATGAACAGTGAGCGGTGGCGTTGCCTCTGGATGAACAGGACCCCGTGGTGTGGAGGGCTGGATGAACAATAGATGGTGGAGGGGTGGATGAACAGTAGCCCATGGAGGGGTGGTTGAACATGGTCCCGTGGAGAGGGAAGGTTGAACAGTAGCCGGTGGAGTAGCGCGCGGTGGAGGCTGGATGAACAGGAGCCCGTGGATGAACAGTCACAGGTGGAGGCTGGAGGAGGTCGACGGTGGATGAACAGTAGCCCGTGGAGGCTGGAGGAGATCGACGATGGAGATGAACAATATCCCGTGGAGTCCCGTTTTGCGGCACGCCACACCCCTCCCGATGAACAGGACCCCAGTTTCGATCGTAGCACTCCAACACAAGTCCGTTTCGTCCGTTTTGCGGTACGCCACACCCCTCCCGATCAACAGGACCCCCGTTTCGATCGTAGGAGGTCCGTTTCCTCCGTTTTGCGGTATGCCACACCCCTCTCGATCGACAGGACCCCTGTTTCGACCGTAGGAGGTCTGTTTCCTCCGTTTTTCTGTACGCCAGACCCCTCCCGATCAACAGGACCCCGTTCCGAATGTAGGAGGTCCGTTTCCTCCGTTCTGCGGTACGCCAGGCCTCGTTTCCATCGCCTGTTCCGTCCAAGCCCTACCGATGAACACGACCACGCATTTTGTTCCGACCCAGCCGGTTGGCTCCCACGCGTTCTGTTGCCTCCCGATGAACACGACGCATTCCGTTGCCTCCCCATGAACACGACGCATTCCGTTGCCTCCCCATGAACACGACAACGACGCTGTTTCTCCATTCCGACCCAGCCATGTACACAAGCACTGGCCGTACGTATGCGCGAGTAGGCGTTCGAGACCCTGCCCGTATGTACGTACGTGTCCGTATTTTCTTTCTTGCACCCTGGCCGCTGTACGTACGTGTACATGCTACATGCGCTCCTCTACCACGGCACATGCGTGCCTCTACATTGACCAGTATATATGTACGTACACGTTCATGACCAGAATGACAACGCTACATACGCTTTGACCAGGTGGGTCCCGACTGTCAGGCACTTCCTTGCGTGCGAAGATGTAGCTGGTGGGTCCCAGCAGTCAGGGGGGCGAATCATTTTGTGTTTTTTTGCCCGGACGCACTTTCTTGCGTGCGAAGGTGTAGCTGCTGGGTCCCAGCAGTCAGGGGGGCGAATCATTTTTTTTGCCCGGACACACTTCCTTGCGTGCGAAGGTGTAGCTGGTGGGTTCCAGCAGTCAGGGGGCGAATGTTTTTTTCTGGACGCACTTCCTTGCGTGCGAAGATGTAGCTGGTGGGTCCCAGCAGTCAGGGGGATGAATCGTTTTTTCCCAGACGCACTTCCTTGCGTGCGAAAGATGTAGCTCGTGGGTCCCAGCAGTCAGGGGGCGAATCATTTTTTTTGCGAAATACGGTGGCCCGTCTAGTCGGTCCCCACTGTCAGGTGGCGGAATGATGGCCCACAAGTGTAGGGGATCTATCGTAGTCCTTTCAATAAGTAAGAGTGTCGAACCCAACGAGGAGCAGAAGGAAATGATAAGCGGTTTTCAGTAAGGTTTTCTGCAAGCACTGAAATTGTAGGTGATAGATAGTTTTGCGATAAGATAAATAGTAACGAGTAACAAGTAAACAAAGGAAATAAGGTGCAGCAAGGTGGCCCAATCCTTTATGTAGCAAAGGATAAGCCTAGACAACTTCTAATAATGATAAAGGAGCTCCCAAGGATACATGGGAATTATCGTCAAGCTAGTTTTCATCACGCTCATATGATTCGCGTTCGGTACTTTGATAATTTGATATGTGGGTGGACCGGTGCTTGGGTACTACCCTTACTTGGACAAGCATCCCACTTATGATTAACCCCTATTGCAAGCATCCGCAAGTACCACAAAAGTATTAAGGTAAACCTAACCATAGCATGAAACATGTGGATCCAAATCAGCCCCTAACGAAGCAACGCATAAACTAGGGTTTAAGCTTCTGTCACTCTAGTAACCCATCATCTACTTATTACTTCCCTATGCCCTCGTCTAGGCCCAAAAATGGTGAAGTGTCATGTAGTCGACGTTCACATGACACCACTAGAGGAGAAGACAACATACATCTCATCAAAATATCGAACGAATACCAAATTCACATGAGTACTAATAGCAAGACTTCACCCATGTCCTCAGGAACAAACATAACTACTCACAAAGCATATTCATGTTCATAATCAGAGGTGTAATAATATGCATTAAGGATCTGAACATATGATCTTCCACCAAGTAAACCAATAAGTATCAACTACAAGGAGTAATCAACACTACTAGCAACCCACAGGTACCAATTTGTGGTTTTGGATACAAGATTGGATACAAGAGATGAACTAGGGTTTGAGAGGAGATGGTTCTGTTGAAGATGTTGAAGGAGATTGACCCCCTCCCGATGAGAGGATCGTTGGTGATGATTTCCCCCTCCCGGAGGGAAGTGTCCCCGGCAGAATAGCTCCGCCAGAGCCCTAGATTGGTTCCGCCAAGGTTCCACCTCGTGGCGGCGGAGTTTCGTCCCATAAGCTTGCCCATGATTTTTTCTAGGGTAAAAGCGATGATATAGCAGAAGATGGACACCGGAGGCCCACCAGGGGCCCAGGAGATAGGGGGCGCGCCCTATAGGGGGGGCGCCCCCTGTCTCCTGGATAGGGTGTGGGCCCCTTGGTGTATTTCTTTCGCTCATAAATTCTTATTAATTCCAAAAAGTTGTTTCGTGGAGTTTCAGGACTTTTGGAGTTGTGCAGAATATGTTTCCAACGTTTGCTCCTTTTCCAGCCAGAATTTCAGCTGCCGGCATTCCCCCTCTTCATGGTAAACCTTGTAAAATGAGAGAGAATAGCCATAAGTACTAAGATATATTGTGTAATAACAGCCCATAATGCAATAAATATTGATATAAAAGCATGATGCAAAATGGACGTATCAACTCCCCCAAGCTTAGACCTTGCTTTTCCTCAAGTGGAAGCCGAAATCGAAAAATATGTCCACATGTTTAGAGATAGAGGTGTCGATAAAAATAAAATACGGACATGAGGGCATCATGATCATTCTTATAACAGCAACATATAAAGATTCCATTATATAATTTCTTATGCTAAAGTAACAATCAATTGACAATATCAAATATGGTTCACAAACTTCATTAAGAACTAACAAACTATAATCTCAGTCATTGAAGCAATCGCAATTTATCATAACATCAGAAAGATTCAACAATAGAGCTTTCCAGCAAGTCCACATACTCAACTATCATCTAGTCTTCTACAATTGCTAACACTCACTCAATACTTGTGGTTATGGAGTTTCAAACGGACACTGAGAAAGATAGGGGATTATTATGTTGCCTCCCAACGTATTCACCTTTAGGTGATGTCAACAATAATAGCCCATGCTAACGAACATCCAATTGGATATGTATATCACGATCTTTCAAACACGAAGAGCTTGCCAAAGGATAAAATGAAAAAGGGAAAGGTGGAGATCACCTTGAGTCAAGCACAAAAATAGAAGCATAAAGTAAGAACATGAAGTAAAAGATAGGACCTTCACAGAGGGAAGCAGAGGTTGTCATGCGCTTTTAGGGTTGGATACACAAAATCTTAGTACGAAAGAACGTCACTTTATATGTCACTTGTGTATGGACCTTTATTATGCAGTCCGTCGCTTTTATTGCTTCCATAACAAGATCGTATAAAGCTTATTTTCTCCGCACTAATAAGTCATGCATATTTAAGGAGCAATTTTTATTGCTTGCATCAATGACAACTTACTTGAAGGATTTTACTCAATCTATAGCTAGATATGGTGGACTCTCATGGCAAAACTGGGTTTAATGGTATTTGGAAGCACAAGTAGTATCTCTACTTGGTGCTGGGAATTTGGCTAGCATGAGGGGGAAAGGCAAGCTCAACATGTTTGGAAGGTCAATGACAACATACTTTAACTGAGATGTGAGAAAACATAAACCATTACGTTGTCTTCCTTGTCCACCGTCAACTCTTTTAGCATGTCATACTTAATGAGTGCTCACAATCATAAAAGGTGTCCAATATAGTGTATTTATATGCGAACCTCTCTTCCTTTATTACTTCCTATTAATTGCAACGATGACCAAAACTACGTTTATCAACTCTCAACAACCTTTATGCCTCATACTTTCTATGTGTGAAGTTATTACTATCCACAAGATCAATATGAACTCTTTTATTCTTTTTATTCTTTTTATTTTTCTCAAAATCATGGCAACAAAGCAAAGCCCTTGACTCAACACTAATCTTTATTATAGATAACTCACAGACTCGATTACAAAAAGAGATCATTAAGCAAAACTCAAAACTACTTGATATCAAAACTTCAACCTACAAGATCAAGATACTACTAAAAGGATCGAACTAAATAAAACAGTAAAGATAGGAGTGTGATGGTGATACGATACCGGGGCACCTCCCCCAAGCTTGGCAGTTGCCAAGCGGAGTGCCCATACCCATGTGATTATTTCTCCTTCTTCATGGTTGGTTTTATGATCTTCTTGGCAATGATTCCCTTCAGAATGCCGTTCTCCTCCTCGAGCTTATTGACTTGTTGTTTGAGAACCATAATTTCTTTATGGAGCTTGCCCGTAATGGCCAAAGCTCCTTTTACCCAAGGATGCTGCATAGCTGCTGGAGAACAAGTGAAACTCTTTTTCATATTTTCATAAGAAAGAAATCTACAGTTGGAAGGGATGACCGAAGTTGGAATAGCCACACTCGGTAGTTCCCCTATCATGAATTCTGCTCGGAGACGAGAGGTGACTTCTTGATCTTCTTCCATGGCATCTATCCTTTTCAAATCAGCCTCCATCTCATCCTCCGTTGATGGTCCAAAGTGGTAGGCATCGCTATTCGCTCCTGGACCTGGCGTTGGGTGAGACACCCGGCTCTCCCCAACTGACTCCTGAGAAGACATCTTGCTTAATTCTGCTACAGGAACAGCTCAAAACGAAAACATAGGAAATTTGAATGATACGGTGGTCAAAACCTTCGGGAGTATATATAATGAATTTTTACCGACCAAAATACGTAACGTGCAAGAAAACGGAGTCCGGGAGGCACACAAGGTACCCACGAGACAGGGGGCGCGCCCAGTAAGGGGGCGGGGGAGGGGGGGCAGCGCCCTCCACTCTCGTGGGGGCCTCGTGTCCCTTTCGGACTACTTCTTTCTTCCTAAAATTCTAAAATAATCCAAAACTGATAAAAATTGCCATTGGAGTTGTTTTGGAGTCGTTTTACTTACCGTACCACATACCTATTCCTTTTTGGAGTCTGGAACGTTCTGGAAAGTGTCCCTTATGTATTCCTCCGGGGTTACGGTTTTAATAATATTAGTTTCAACACTAAATGATTAACTGAAATATAATGTTTAATTCTTTGACCGTTTACCACCCTCGGACTTGTGCCTTCGAAGTTGTTGATCTTTATGGCACCAGAACGATAGACCTCCTCAATAACGTAGGGGCCTTCCCATTTAGAGAGAAGCTTTCCTGCAAAAAATCTTAAGCAAGAGTTGAATAATAACACATAATCACCTACATTAAACTCACGCTTTTGTATCCTTTTATCATGCCAGCGCTTGACTTTTTCTTTGAAAAGCTTGGCATTCTCATAAGCTTGGGTTCTCCATTCATCAAGTGAGCTAATATCAAACAACCTCTTCTCACCGGCAAGTTTGAAGTCATAATTGAGCTCTTTAATAGCCCAATATGCTTTATGTTCAAGTTCAAGAGGCAAATGACATGCTTTTCCATAAACCATTTTATACGGAGACATACCCATAGGATTTTTGTATACAGTTCTATAGGCCCATAATGCATCATCAAGTTTTTTGGACCAATTCTTTCTAGATCTATTAACAGTCTTTTGCAAAATTAATTTGAGATCTCTGTTGCTCAACTCTACTTGACCACTAGACTGCGGATGATAGGTGGATGCGATTCTATGATTGACATCATACTTAGCAAGCATCTTACGGAAAGCACCATGAATAAAATGTGAACCACCATCAGTCATAAGATATCTAGGGACTCCAAACCTCAGAAAAATAACTTCTTTAAGCATTTTAATAGAAGTGTTATGATCAGCACTACTAGTTGGAATAGCTTCTACGCACTTAGTAACGTAATCAACAACAACTAAAATATGTGTATAACCATTAGAGGCAGGAAAAGGTCCCATATAATCAAAGCCCCAAACATCGAACGGTTCAATAACAAGAGAATAATTCATAGGCATTTCTTGACGTCTACTAATATTACCAATTCTTTGACATTCGTCACAAGATAAGACAAACTTACGCGCATCTTTGAAGAGATTAGGCCAATAAAAACCAGATTGTAGTACCTTATGTGCAGTTCTATCTCCAGCGTGGTGTCCTCCATATGATTCAGAGTGACACTTGCGTAGGATCTGTTCCTGTTCATGCTCAGGTACACAACGTCTAATAACACCATCTACTCCTTCTTTATAAAGGTGTGGGTCATCCCAGAAGTAATGTCTTAAATCATAAAAGGACTTTTCCTTTTGCTGGTATGTGAAACTAGGCGGTATAAATTTAGCAACAATGTAATTTGCATAATCAGCATACCAAGGAGCAGTACGAGAAGCATTAACGATCGCTAATTGTTCATCAGGAAAGCTATCATTAATAGGCAGTGGGTCATCAAGAACATTCTCTAACCTAGACACGTTATCTGCAACGGGGTTCTCAGCTCCTTTTCTATCAATAATGTGCAAATCAAACTCTTGGAGCAGGAGAACCCATCTAATGAGTCTAGGCTTAGCATCTTTCTTTTTCATAAGATATTTAATAGTAGCATGATTAGTGTGAATAGTAACTTTGGAATCAACAATATAAGGTCTAAGCTTATCACATGCAAACACAACTGCTAAGAATTCTTTTTCAGTGGTAGCATAATTTCTTTGGGCTGTATCAAGAGTCTTACTAGCATATTGGATAACATTCAATTTCTTATCGACTCTTTGCCCTAGAACAGCCCCTACAACATAATCACTAGCGTCACACATAATTTCAAAAGGTAGATTCCAATCAGGTGGCTGAACAATAGGTGCAGTGATCAAAGCTTTCTTAAGTATTTCAAATGCTTCTACACAATCATCATCAAAGACAAAAGGAATATCTTTTTGCAATAAATAAGTCAGAGGCCTAGAGATCTTAGAAAAGTCCTTAATGAACCTCCTATAAAAACCGGCATGACCAAGGAAACTTCTTATACCTTTTATGTCCTTGGGACATGGCATCTTTTCAATAGCATCAACTTTAGCTTTATCAACTTCAATACCTCTCTCGGAAATCTTATGCCCCAATTAGTCCTGGCCATCTCAGGCCCGACCCTGTCGGCCCACCCAGGCCCGGCCCTAAAATACAGGGCCTAGGCCCGATGGGCTTGCTCGTGGGCCGGGCTTGGGCCTAAGTTTTGAGCCCACCAGCAGGGCCTGGACAGGCTTGGGCTTGGCATATTGGCATTTTAAGGAAGAGGCCCGGCCCACGGCCCTAAGCCCTAAGGGCTTTTTAGGGCTTTTTACCAGATGGGCCGGGCTTGGGCTTGAAAAGTAAGCCCGATGGTAGGGCCTGGGAGGGCCTGGGCCTTAGTTTTTTGCTGTGGGCTTTTTTAGGCCCGGCCCAAGCCCGGCCCGGCCCATGGCCAGATATAGCCCCAATACAATGCCTTCATTAACCATAAAGTGACACTTTTCCCAATTCAGGACGAGACTAGTGTCTTCGCATCTCTGCAACACTCGATCAAGGTTGCTCAAACAATTATCAAAGGAGGATCCATAAAAATAGAAGTCATCCATGAATACCTCGCAAATCTTTTCAGAAAAATCAGAGAATATAGCCATCATGCATATTTGAAAGGTAGAAGGTGCATTACATAAACCAAAAGGCATACGTCTATAAGTGAAAGTACCGAAAGGGCAAGTGAAAGTAGTTTTTGCTTGATCTCCCGCTGAGACAGGTATTTGAGAGAAACCAGAATAACCATCTAGAAACCAGAAATGTGTATGTTTGGATAGTCTTTCTAGCATTTGATCAATAAAAGGTAAAGGGTAATGATCTTTCTTAGTAGCTTTATTTAGTTTACGAAAATCAATTACCATCCTATAACCTGTAATAATTCTTTGCGGGATCAATTCATCTTTATCATTAGGAACAACGGTAATACCTCCCTTTTTAGGAACACAATGGACAGGGCTTACCCATTCACTATCAGCAACGGGATAAATTATACCTGCCTCAAGGAGCTTTAGTATCTCCTTTCTTACCACTTCTTTCATTTTAGGATTTAGTCGTCGTTGAGGATCTCTAAATGGTTTGGCATCGTCCTCCAATTTAATTTTGTGTTGGCATAACATGGGACTAACGCCTTTAAGATCATCCAGAGTATATCCAATAGCAGCTCAGTGCTTCTTCAAAGTTTTCAATAATCTTTCTTCTTCTTGCTCTGAAAGGTTAGCACTAATAATAACAGGATATATTTTCTTTTCATGAAGATAAGCATACTTAAGATTATCAGGTAAAGGTTTGAGTTCAAACACGGGATCACCCTTGGGTGGAGGGGGATCCCCAAGAATTTCAACGGGAAGGTTATGTTTCAGGATAGGTTCCTGTTTAAGGAATAATTCGTCTATTTCCCTTCTTTCTTTCATAAACATATCATTTTCATGGTCTAGCAAATATTGTTCTAATGGATCAGTAGGAGGCATGACAATAGAAGCAAGACCAATTATTTCATCTTTACTAGGTAATTCTCTATCACGGGGTTGTCTACGAAATTTAGCAAAATTAAATTCATAAGTCATATTGTCTAAGCCAATCGTAACAACATCCTTTTCACAATCAATCCTAGCTTTAACAGTGTTCAAGAAGGGTCTATCAAATATAATGGGACAAAAGTCATCTTGAGGGGAAGTAAGAACAAGAAAATCAGCAGGGTATTTAACCTTCCCACACAAGACTTCAACATCTCTAACAATCCCAATTGGTGAAATAGTATCTCTATTAGCAAGCTTAACTGTGACATCAATATCTTCTAATTCAACAGGTGCAATGTCGTGCATAATTTATTTATATAAGTCATAGGGTATTGCACTAGCACTAGCACCCATATCTCATAAGCCATGATAGCAATGATCTCCTATTCTAACAAAAATAACAGGCATGCCTACAACGTGCCTATGTATCTTAGCATCTGGTTTTGCAATATTAGCAGCTTCATCATAGAAATAAATAACATGCCCATCTAAATTATCATCCAAGAGATCTTTAACAATTGCAATACTAGGTTCAACATTGATTTGCTCAGGAGGTGTATAAGTCCTAGTATTACTCTTACGGACAACAGTCGAAGTTTTAGCATGATCCTTTATCCTAACAGGGAAAGGTGGTTTCTCAACATAAGTAGTAGGAACAATAGGATCACTATAAGTGATAGTCTTTTCTTCGACTGTAATAGGTGCAACTACTTTAACTTCAATAGGATGATTATATTTAAACCACTTCTCTTTAGGGAGATCAACGCGAGTAGCAAAAGATTCACAGAAGGAAGCTACTATCTCAGAGTCAAGTCCATACTTAGCGCTAAATCCACGAAAAACATCGGTATCCATAAAAGATTTAACACAATCGAACTTAGGTGTCATACCTGACTCCTTACCATCGTCGGAACCCCAATCTTCAGAGTTGCGTTTAATTCTTTCCAATAAGTCCCATTTGAAATCAATAGTCTTCAGCATATAAGAACCAGCACAGGAAGTATCGAGCAGGTTGCGATTATCAAAAGAAAGCCGAGCATAAAAATTCGGAATAATCATTTCCCGAGAGAGCTCATGATTGGGGCATGAATATAACATTGACTTAAGCCTCCCCCAAGCTTGAGCGATGCTTTCTCCTTCGCGAGGCCAGAAATTATATATGTAATTACGATCATGATGAACAAGATGCATAGGATAGAACTTCTGGTGAAATTCCAACTTCAATCGCTGATAATTCCAAGATCTCGTATCATCACATAGCCTATACCATGCCAATGCATCTCCCTTCAAACATAAAGGGAAGACCTTCCTTTTGACAACATCATCAGGAATACCTGCAAGCTTAAATAACCCACAAACTTCATCCACAAAGATAAGGTGTAAATCGGGATGCAATGTTCCATCTCCTGCAAATGGATTAGCTAGCAGTTTCTCTATCATACCCGAAGGAATCTCAAAGTAAATATTTTCATAAAGTTCAGTAGGTTGAAGAGCAACTCTTTGCTCTTCTGGTTGGGGTGAAGATACCCCAAACAAGCCCCTCAATGGATTAGTTTCCATAGTGACAAGTAACAGAAAATTTCAGCACACTATATAAATGTTTCCTTACCAATTCCCACTCACCAAAAGTGCTACACTCCCCGGTAACGGTGCCAAAAAAGAGTCTTGATGACCCACAAGTGTAGGGGATCTATCGTAGTCCTTTCGATAAGTAAGAGTGTCGAACCCAACGAGGAGCAGAAGGAAATGATAAGCGGTTTTCAGTAAGGTTTTCTGCAAGCACTGAAATTGTAGGTGATAGATAGTTTTGCGATAAGATAAATAGTAAAGAGTAACAAGTAAACAAAGTAAATAAGGTGCAGCAAGGTGGCCCAATCCTTTATGTAGCAAAGGATAAGCCTGGATAACTTCTAATAATGATAAAGGAGCTCCCGAGGACACATGGGAATTATTGTCAAGCTAGTTTTCATCACGCTCATATGATTCGCGTTCGGTACTTTGATAATTTAATATGTGGGTGGACCGGTGCTTGGGTACTGCCCTTACTTGGACAAGCATCCCACTTATGATTAACCCCTATTGCAAGCATCCGCAACTACAACAAAAGTATTAAGGTAAACCTAACCATAGCATGAAACATGTGGATCCAAATCAGCCCCTAACGAAGCAACACATAAACTAGGGTTTAAGCTTCTGTCACTCTAGCAACCCATCATCTACTTATTACTTCCCTATGCCCTCCTCTAGGCCCAATAATGGTGAAGTGTCATGTAGTCGACATTCACATGACACCACTAGAGGAGAAGACAACATACATCTCATCAAAATATCGAACGAATACCAAATTCACATGACTACTAATAGTAAGACTTCACCCATGTCCTCAGGAACAAACGTAACTACTCACAAAGCATATTCATGTTCATAATCAGAGGTGTAATAATATGCATTAAGGATCTGAACATATGATCTTCCACCAAGTAAACCAATAAGTATCAACTACAAGGAGTAATCAACACTACTAGCAACCCACATGTACCAATTTGTGGTTTTAGATACAAGATTGGATACAAGATATGAACTAGGGTTTGAGAGGAGATGGTGCTGGTGAAGATGTTGATGGAGATTGACCCCCTCCCGATGAGAGGATTGTTGGTGATGACGTTGGTGACGATTTCCCCCTCCCGAAGGGAAGTGTCCCTGGCAGAACAGCTCCGCCAGAGCCCTAGATTGGTTCCGCCAAGGTTTCGCCTCGTGGCGGCGGAGTTTCGTCCCGTAAGCTTGCCCACAATTTTTTCTAGGTTAAAAGTGATGATATAGCAGAAGATGGACACCAGAGGCCCACCAGGGGGCCCAGGAGATAGGGGGCGCACCCTATGGGGGGGAGCGCCCCCTGTCTCCTGGACTGGGTGTGGGCCTCCTGGTGTGTTTCTTTCTCTTAGAAATTCTTATTAATTCCAAAAAAGTTGTTTCGTGGAGTTTCAGGACTTTTCGAGTTGTGCAGAATAGGTTTCCAACGTTTGCTCCTTTTCCAGTCAGAATTCCAGCTGCCGGCATTCCCCCTCTTCATGGTGAAACTTGTAAAATGAGAGAGAATAGCCATAAGTACTGATATATATTGTGTAATAACAGCCCATAATGCAATAAATATTGATATAAAAGCATGATGCAAAATGGACGTATCAAGGAATAATTATTTTGCGCGTAATAAGGAGGCACTTCCTTGCGGCTGCCGTGGACCCAATTGTCAGCCTCTCCACGTACAGTCCACGTCCGATGGAAGTCGTTCCTTGATCATGTTGACCATGCCGCGCCGAGAGCACCACGGCACTGGACGACGGCGAGGCCTAGGAAGGGGACGACGCGGAGCCACGGAAGACGCGACAGTGGATGCACATGCGGAGAGGAGTATGAGGGTTCACTGGTTCCGTGGTTTGGCTGCGCTGCTGTCGCCGTAGAATAACAAGGGGTGTGGGTGAGTGGAGGGATGGCCTGGCCAGCGGTGGGAGTAGTAGGGGGCGGTGAGGCCTCCGCGGCAGCACAGCCGGCCACGGGAGGCAGAAACAGGCGGCACGACCGACGCTGCTTTGGGCGGCTGGAGCAAGAAGACCAGAGGTTGAAGAAGCACGACACCCGTTGGATGGACATCGTACGGTCACTACAGCTAGAATCCTTTATATTGACTAAGTTGACAAAGCCCTTGGTACGTCAACTTAGTAGGCCCACAGGTCAGCTTCCGAAACGGTGCGCTCCAGGTGTTAGGGGGAGGAATCATTTTTTGGGCAGGTGAAGCTAGAATATCCGAGATTGAAGAAGAAGCACGGCATCCGTTGGATGGACATCCAACGACCACTGCTGCTATAACCATGTGTTGACTATAAGTTGACAAAGCCTTGCATACGCGTCAACTCTGTTTTTTAGGGGACGCGCCAACTTAGTAAGGCTAGAAGTGTGTGGCAGAGAACTTATAGCCCATTTGAGATTTGTAAGAATGTGTGGCCCATTTTTGAATTCTAATGGAATTTACTACAGCCCATTTACAGTTTGTTAAAAGTACAACCCATTTCAACCAACCGTTCAAAACAGAATTCAATAAAATTTCCCACATTTTGATGGGATCCGAAATATTTTTATCCCGAGATTTCTAGTCAGATTAAATACAATTTCAATATAAATTTATATTACGTAAAAATCCAATGAAACATTGCGCTCGCAACAATTAATGAAATTAAAATTTTCAATATCCAAAAATAATATTTTATAAAGTAATCACGTGTTTGGTGCATTTTTTTATAGTTACTGCCCAGTTTTTATAATTACATCCCATTTATTATTTCTTAAAGCCCATTTTCTTGTTAAGCCTAATGCATCCCTCCTAGGAAAGATTTGCAGCCCAGCGGGGCGGAGAATAACAACTTGACCTTGCCTGGGTATTCCTAAAAAAAGTATAGCTGGGCTAGCCATTTTCAGCTTGAAAAACATTAATATATGGCCTGGATATCTTGCCTGGGCTAGACGGGCCACAACCCACCTAGTTAATACCTGCAGCGATGTTTTCATTGTTGTTCAGAGGAGAAAAATTAATATCTGGGTTAAACATCGAAAAACTCTGCAGTGCTCACACCTCAAAAACACAAATACTGCTCGAGCTGCTTGGTCCCAGCTGTCGGCCGCTTCTTGTGCAATTCTCTCGTTTATTGACTACTCCCTCCTTTCCGGTTTATAGTGTTCAATTCAAAAATCTCACCAATCAAGGTAGATGGCGAGTGGTGGAATAATTTTTGTAGTTTTGCAAAAGCACCTAATTAATGCTCTTGTTATCCTCAAAAAATTATGTTTATCAATGCATTAATTGCAATGCATGCATGCATAAAGTACATGCATTGGTCAATTTTCTCTTAATACTTGCATGCAATGATTTAATGCACCTTGGAATCTGAACATGTGATGGAAAACAACCAAATTGAGCCTTATAAAATGGAAAAACTAAGATTTTGAGATAAGCCCTATAAACCGGAAAGGAGGGAGTACATAGGTTGACAATGGTGTGGGACCGTGATGTTAGGAAACCAGGAGGAAGAAAAATAAATTATATATATATATATATATATATATATATATATATATATATATAATAAGGAGGCACTTGCGTACGTGAGGCTATGGACCTGGTGGGTCCCCATTGTCATCCTCTCCAAGTAAAGTCATCTCCTCGCCCGCGCGCGCTTTTTGCCCAAAACAGTCAGCGCCGCCTGCCCCACTTCCCGGTGCAGGCTATTGCTCCGCCTTCAAACGACACAAGTGCCTTCCGTCCGTCCATCTGCCTCCCACATTAATGATACGCGGTTGCCGAGGCGGCTACTCTGGTGCCACACGTCCGTCCCTCCGCCCGCCCACCACTGTTATATAAACTGCTACGCCGGCCATAGCCGCAGTCATCCGCATCCGTTCCCTTTCTCCTGTCCACACCACTACTGCCCACCATGGCTTCCTTGCGCTCCAGCGCTCTTCGGGACAGGCGGACGATGGACCACAAGGAGATGGCAGCCATTGCTGCCGACCGGCTGGCCGGCAAGCAGCTGGAGGATGACGACGTCCCAATGGAGAACATGGTAGTCGACGATCCGGTGCCAACCCCCTCCTCTGCGCCATCCTCGCCGGTGCAATGCACCATGACCATCGGCGAGGCCCGTCCCCAATATATGGACACCGTGAGGCAGATGTGTGAGGAGCAGTTCCGGGAGGCGCATGCCGACGCCGCCTACAACCACCATGTCCTCCAGGAGCACCTCCAGGCAGAGGAGCAGATCGCCGCGGAGCGGGTGGAGCAGGAGGCGCTGCTCGACTCGTACCGCCCTGCCCGCAAGGGCTGCCTCGAGCGCTGGCGGTACCGCATGCGGGTGGCGGAGGCTACGGCCGCCTACAAAGAGGCTAGCAAAGAGGGCGATGAAGCATGCAAGGCGCTGTTTGGCGAGACCAATGACGAGGCAGAGGACAATGCCGGCTCCGACGAGTCCCCGCTCCGCTGGCGTCGATGTGTTCCTGCTCCGTCAAGGCCCCGCGGCCCAACAACGAGGTAGAGGACACCGCCGGCTCCGCCGAGGCCCCGACCCGCCAACAACGAGGCAGAGGACATCGCCGGCTCAGTCGAGGCCCCACCCTGCCGGCAACGCGGGGGAGGATTTCCACCGCTCCGCTGAGGTGCCGCCCGCCGGTAACGAGACAAAGGACATCGCCGGCTCCACCGAGGAACCGCCTCGCTGCCAACGAGGCCGCGCCACACAGAAAACGAGGAAGAGTAGAACACGGTAGGTCGCCGCCGCTCGGGTCCAAGTAAGGCCACCGCTGCTACCCTTCGGTTGAAGCCAAGCTAGGCGGGTTGACCATTGATGGCCGATTAGCTTCTTGGCGGCGACGTGGAGTCGGAAGCTGCGCTGGAGAAGAACACTGCTTCTACTTCACTGCTGGTGCAGTTGGCTGGCTGACATGTGGGCCCAACAGGCCACATGTCAGTTACGCAACTGCACCTGCAGTGAAGTCACTGAAGCTTCTGTTCGGCTCAGCGGGACACATGTGGGTAGCTTCGGTTAATTAATTATACCTCCAGCGCACCCCTTTTAGTTGTAGAACGTATGAAATGTAATGAAATCTGGCATCTTTATATGAAATCCGACCGTGTATGAATGGATTTATTTCGATTAGTTTGAATTCCTGTATCACTGGCATTGGATGAACATGCAAAAAAATATGTACTAGTATTATTCCTAGGGTGATCACCACGTTTGCAGCAGTTTCACATGTACTCTCTCCGGTCCTTTCTAGTCCGCATACAAGTTTTGTCTGCAGTCAAAGTATCTCTACTTTGACCAATCTTATACAAAAAGTATGCACTTTCACAATGTGCGAAGTAAAAAGGAACAGAAGGAGTACAAAGAGTTTGAGCAGCTTTTTAGCGTTTTTGTACATTGCAATCAAACACACAGGCCTGGCAATTCATAGAGAACATTCAAAACAATCGATGATTATGCATCTCAGCGACTCACATGTCAGAGGCAATATTTACTTCACAACTAAAGAATAAAGAAAAAATTGATCGACGCTGCTGACAGCAAAGGGCGTCCCATTCAAAAATATCAAACACATGTCTTGCTAAAATCAATGAGCAAAATTTGGCAAGGTTGTCCCATTCCAAAATATCAAATGCCTATGTTGTGCAATGGGCAGGGTTTGCCATCAGTTCGGACATTGACATGGCACCTCGTGCTAAATAAACCAGCTGTTCTTTTTGTGCAGTTCCACCAAAATCAACCAAATTCGCGCGTAGCTTGTATGATTTCTCCCTTATATGTTGCAACGCCTTGAACTTATTGGTACGTCCTTTCTTGTGGTGGAAATGAATGATTCGATGTATTCATGAACATTTTGTGCAGTTCCCATTATAATCAAGCTGAGCACCCCTGTTTGCACAAATACAAAAAAGTGATTAGTATAAAGCAAACTGTACTATGAATCGACAGTTTCAACAGGCACATACATGGTCCATGTAGAGCACACTTTTAGAAAAATGGAACTCACCAGAAAGAATCCTAGAACAACATTGTACTCGCGCATCACAGCAGAAAATGGAGATTTGTTAGTCTTCTGAGCTAAAGTAAGTTTGGTCTTGTGGGGAGTAATGTAACCATCCTTCAACTACTCCTTCTGATGAGAAGATAGATAGGGCTTCTTCATCCTGGCATAATCAGAACTAGTAACTTCACGTACTCCATATTCTTCTTCGGAGGAAGATGATCCTGTTGTGCAAAGACAAGAGGACTACTAAATGCTAGCATCCCTATTTGCTCGAAAAAAAGGAAAGGAAATATTTAAAACATCACAAATGAAGCACTTCTCAAGGACAATACCACTTTTTCATGACAGTATCTAAACAGTAGCACAACACCAATAGAGATGACAAAGCTCAATCATATGGATGAAATTAGTGGGCGAGTACCAACCTTTGTCAGCAGGCTTATTGTGTAGAGCATACAGATCAAGCACTTCTCCGGAACAATCTATTGTTATCTACGGTGGTGGCCATGCTTACCATATACTCCTCGATTAGTTTAATGTTTCCAACATCTTCTTGTGCAGTTCCACTAAAATATATGGTATGTTCAAAGAAGATCCCTGTTTGCACAAGTAGAGATAATTACGTATTACATTAAGAGTGGCATCAAATCAGTGGCAAAACAATTGCTCGTTCCAGCCATAGCAATAAATTAAGATGCAAAACTATATCATTACTTGTGTCAGCATAGTTCTAGTGCTTCATTACAGCACCGGGAGTTGATTTTTGTTTTTCTTCCGGTTGTTCTCCCCCTTCATCACTTGGTTCAATAACAGACAAGCTTCACCTTCAATGTAAGATTTGGCATGTCAACTAGGGAGCAGAAGTATAGTACTAAACTTATTTTTCTGATGAAAGTGGCAAAATACAGGCCAACAGTTGTGAAATATCCTTATCTTACCTCAATGGGATATTACAGTGCACATAGAGATTGTAAGTCTTGTCTCCATTTGTGCAGTTCACTAAAATCAAGCAACATTATCGTACAAGTAGCACAACATATGAAAGCACACTGCAGAATCATGTGAAAGAAGGCTAGTACTGACCTCTCATGATGCGGAATTCAAACAACTCACAAGAAGAAGATCTGAACCAAATTCGTCTTAACGGATAGGAAGTAAGATCTCCTCTTGTGCAGTTCCACTAAGATCAAGCAATCAAGCAACATTGTCGGTGTGACATTTTGGTTGAACTGCACAAAACACTCTTAAAACAAAAGTGTTTTGTGCAGTGCAACAAAAGGTCACAATGGCAATGAGGTGAAGTAGATAACCCTGTTTACACAGAGGTGCAAAGGAAACAATTAGTGGTCAATAACGGTGGATGACACAGAAGCCAACAAAAAGAAGCATCTACCTTATCTAAATGGGAAAGAAAGCAAGACAGTAGCATTTCTCAGACGGTGGCATTGATTAATATTAACATAGAGATTATATTAACAATAAAATTTGTTAAACATGTAATTTGCTTTTAACTGTGGCATTGCATCAATTTTCCAGCGGCATTATTAGAGGGTGTTTGTTTACAGGGACATTTTGGTGTAGGGACTAAAAAAACTCCGTGTCAGTCCCATCTAAACCAAACAGGAGGGACTTTTAGGGACTAAAAGTGGACATTTGGGACAAAAGTAAGAAGACCCCGAGGGAGTCTTTTTGGGACCTTTTCCAACAGTTACCCCTGCCACGCATCACACCTTGTCTCTATTAGTTCATTACTAGGGGTAACATGGTCTTTTAGCATGTCATTTAATAACCTCTAGTCCATGTTTAGTCCCTGGAACCAAGCAGGTAGGGACTAGGGAGTTTTTAACCAAATAGGGCCTTAGATTAACAACAACTAATGAGTTGCACGGGACAGTGGATGCACCAGCACCATGTGCATCTACCGATGTACTGTGGTCATCCACAGTCTGTTGCAACAAAGAACAAACAACAAAGGGGCATATTTGTGTTGGTCCCAGTTTTGTTATCTTTAGACACCTTTCCCTATGTGAGCGCAGCAAATCTAGTCCTGCTCAAACTCTACAGCCTTGTCCCTTCCTTTCCTTTTTGAACTAGTACTTTCGCCCCTTCCTTTCCTCTTTGAACCATGTCCTAGATTTATGCGATACAACTTTCCCCACTACTTCCCCCCATTCCTTTCCTCTTTGAACCACGTCCTAGATTCATGCTATACAACTTTCCCCCTTCATTTCCTCTTTGAACCACGTCCTAGATTCATGCTATATACAACTTTTCCCACTACTTTCCCCCACTCCTTTCCTCTTTGAACCACATCCTAGATTCATGGTATACATGCAGCTAGAGCAATGCATGTGGAGTAAGTAAATTATACCTTAAGGTTCTTGGGGCGTGGTTCGGTGGGCGACGGGACGGCGGCGAAGAAGAAGGGGTCGGAGGTCCTCCCGCGCCGCCGCTGGGTGGAGAGTGAACAGCTGCGCCAGTAGTGGATTCCATACCTCGCCGACGGCGACAGTGTTAAGCCTCCTTCCCTTCCCGGCGGACGGATCCTGCCGGCTCTTTGAGCAGCAGTGGGGGGAGAGAGAGGCCAACAAAGTCTTGTTTAGATCTGGAGAGGGCAAGAGAGTGTGAAGAGAGCAACTACAAGCGCTGAGGCTCCAGTGTGTATATATATACTAGAGAGAGAGTGTGAAGCGTGCAAACCCTAGAAAACAAGTGCCGAGGCTGCAGCTTATACATGATGAGGTGATTATACGGTCACTACGAGATCGTATAGCTCCGTATCCATCCATTTGACCAGTCAAAGAATCCTCCTGGCACAAATTATGCTCAAGTGTAGTTATCGAACCCGAGACCTCAAGTTTGATGAGCGAACAGGCTAACCAGCTACACAACCCTCCCGTTATGTTCAACGAGAGTAAAATAACCTTTCATAAATTCCTGCATTCGTGTGACAAGCATGCCATGTTTTTTTGTGTGTGGGAGTCATTGGGATCTCAATCATAATCGTGTCATGTGGCTTTGGTGGTAAGACTATCCACAGTGGTGTAGAAATAATGCAGCCTTAGTCACCTTACCTCTCTCCATGTAGTACGTTGGGTCCCACCAGTCAGAGGGTGAAACAAAAAAATTAATAAGAAAAATTAAAAGCGCCAGTGGTGTATCTTACCTCACACATCTCGCTACTGCTCGGGAACACTGTCCAATTGATCCCTCTATTTGCTCACGTACTATTTTAAGTGAATCCTTATTATAACATGCACACAAATTTTGGGCACTTGTATTCGACTTAAGTCAGTGTGCCACCGTATCTCGTATACTTACTACTCCCTCCGTCTAGGTGTAATAAGTCACGTTAGAAGGTGCAACAGGACCAAGGTGCGTGCGTGTGCGTGTGTGTGTTTAACAGCATGTGTGTGTTAGAGAGAGCGACATATCGACCTACTCCTACAGAGAGATGGCATGTAGAGTATGATTTTAGCCACGAGAGTCGGTGCATCCTCTTGTTTCCGGGCATGTCCGGTAGGGACATGCAGACAGCTGCCACGCCCGCTCCTGACCAACTTGGCCCACCCAAAGCCCCTCCATCGCTCGTGCGTGCTTCCCGCCCGAAACGGTCAGCACCACTCCAAAGAATCGGTGCCGCATTCATGCCCGGGCAGAGCAGACGCGACGTCTCACTGGCGCAAGAGTGATGGTTGCTTCGTCCGTCCAACTTACTGCTGGGTCTATGTGATTTGACGGCTCATTGGTCTTTATTACTGAGGTGGTAGGACTGCTAGATGTCCCACGCTTTCGGCGAAAGGAGGTACTACTACTACTAGATTACAATTTTCTCCATTCTTACAGCGGAGGAGTGCAAGAGCAGTGAAAACACGCAGGCTCAGTGATTACATGGCCCACCTCCCACTATCACCGTGCGACACCTAACTCTTTACATAGTACTCCCTCCGTTCCTAAATATTACTAGATGAGTCCCCATGTGTTGCCGCGGAACAGCCGTATATCTCTCCGCGCAAAATTATCGATTTCATAGAACTAAAAAAACTCTATAACCGCATGACAAATGTGGTAGCCAAACTAAATAAACTCCCATCATCATTTAGATCATCCCACGTAAGGAAAAAAGATCAACCAACTCCTACTGCATAATGGGATTATATTTTTCTTTTTGACATGTTAATGGGACTTAAAATCTCACTTACATGCATGCTACCGGTGCATGCTTGCATGTAGACATGTTGATGTGATTTAAAACCCACTCACATGCATGTGCCACGGTATTTCTGCATGCTTGCATGTGGCTTAGTGCGGAGCCTCTCAACGTCTAGATCAGACGGCTATTATGGACTGATTTACTTCATCTAACGGCTACACCAATTTTGATGATGTGGCTCAAGGAGAGGATAGAGAATTCCTAGTAGTGGGGGCTAGCTATTACCAGTAGATAAGTCTTTGTAGAGATTCCACTAGGTGAACTACATACGGAACAAAATGAATGAATCTACACTTAAAATGCATGTATATACATCCACATGTGGTTCATGGTGAAATCTCTACAAAGACTTATATTTAGGAACATAGGAAGTACTAGTATAGTACGTACTGTAATTTATCAGCGAGATAAATTTGTACAATGCTATGAAGCTTCTAGCTTCTGCTACATGTATCTTGCATCCAAGGTTGCCCGTTGCAACATTTCATCAAATACAAAGGAGATTAACATGCATGATATTGCATCTCAATGATTGACAGGTCATAGCAAATATGTACTCCCTCCGTTCCATAATAAGTGTCTCAACTTTGTGCAAACTTTAGTACAAAGTTGTACTACTACTAAAGTTGACACTTATTTTGGAACAGAGGTAGCTAAACAAAAAAATGATCCATGTAGTCCCTAGCCCTTGAACCGTGAACCCTGACCAGGCTTCAATTTGGTGGCAACGTTTGAGCTTCCTAATAAATGAATTTTGCAACCTTTTGACCATCGGATCATTTTGTGCAGTTTCACCAAAATAAAGATGAGCATCCCTGTGGCAAAGAAATTGAATAAGAGTGATTAGAATAAGATTACTAGGACTAGTTGATGAGACATAAACTCATCAAAAATACAGTACTCCCTCCGGTCCTTTTTTGTCTGCGTATTAGGTGCAGCCCGAATACCAAGGAGGGGATGGATTGCTTAAAATTGGACGAGTTTGCCCCTGTTTATCACAGAGAAAGGATGGGTTAGTTAATGCACGCATGCAAACGATTGACTGGCTTGCTGCATGCCTAAATTCTCGCTTACATACTTTTTTCCCTCTCCATCTCTCTGCATGCATGTTGGAGAGATAGATAGGCTGTTGCCTTGCCATGGGAAGATGCAAAGACATTGGAGGGAGAGATTAGAGTAACTGCGGGTGCATGCATGCAGGGGCACTACTGGAAAGACCGGCCAAAATATGCCAATGCACAGAGCATTGCGGGAAAACCGATTTTTCTTATACGCAAACAAAAGAGGATCGGAGGGAGTACGTAGAAGCCAGTAGAGGTATGTGCGGGGCAAAGAAGTAGAGAAATATCCACAGGGAGTGATGTGGGCAGCTTGAGCAGTGGTGCAAGCCGGCTGTAAAGGGAGTTGTACCTGAGGGACGTAGCTCAACCTTGAGGAGGGCGGCGGGAGGCGGCAACTTCCCACGTCGTGGCAGTGAGCAAGGGACGAAGGCAACCTCACCGGCTTTGTTAGAGAGAACAACGGGGACCCCTGATTGGGACGTGCCGACAGTGGGTTTTCACCATCGGCGACAGCCACCGCATTTACACTAAGCATCCACCCCTTCCCCAAGCGGACGTGATCCGCCGGGATGTTAGAGATGTGGCCACAGTCATTTTGTGTGAGTGAGTGTGAAGAGAGCAACCCTAGCAAGCAACCGTGTAGGCTGGCCCGTCCTGACTATGTATATAGTGGAGCGGTTTCCTTTTCTCTCCATATGAACCTATCATATTCCGTACGTGCCACTGAGGAAAAAAACTTTATTTATAAATGATGCGGCACCTACTACTCGTTCTCCTATAACCTTGCGCTTGGCATCTCCAAAATATTAACCTTGCGATTGGCTCTTCCCCTCTTCGGGAAGTTGACCAATAATGGTAGTGCAATATATATAGTTCTGGCTATATGAGACCGAATGAATTGTTGCACGTTCACCACGTGGGCGAGGGTCGAGGGGCGAGGGAGAGTGCTACATACGGAGCAAAATGAGTGAATCTACACTCTAAAATACGTCTATATACATCAGTGTTTGGAGTATGTACTAGTAGTTCATATTGAAATCTACTAAAGGACATATATATTCCAAACAATATTATGATATAATCTCTATAACCAAGGTAGTAGGGACGAGGAGTAAACGGTGGGAGTAGTAAATTTTTCTCCTCGTCCTGCGAGCCACCGCGCGCATGGGCGAGGGAGCGGGCGTAAGGCAGAGCAAGCTTCACCTCATCCTGTGAGCCACCGTGCCCGTAGGCGGGGAGACGGCGTACTAAGCAAGCTTCTCCTTGTTCTGCGAGTTGACGGGACACATCAAAAGTACTCCAGTGTATAGAGCATTGCCTCTAAGGTAGGCCCCACATGGTTTGCCTCTTTTTTTAACATAACACGTCAAGTCGCAATTTGTTTGTTCACCCGCGGTAGACGATCCTCCCTCCACCAAGTGGACAACCAGTACATGTGCCAAATTACCATGTTGGCTGCCTTTTTCGTACAAAAATGAGCTCCACCGTGTACCCGCGCGGGTGTGGTTGGGAAAGAGACGGGAGTACATGCGCCGTGCATGCACCTCTTCTCTTCGTGCACGTCCCCCACCTACGTGGGTGTGTGTGAGAGATACAAA